>NW_013805829.1:0-525 GCF_000517525.1 Limulus polyphemus | reverse complement strand
TGGCTTGTGTCCATTAAAATGACCAATTTACAGGATTCTTGGGAGCACCAGAGTTGATGCCAATATTGAAATCAAATGGATTATACCATCTTCAGATAGCGCTTAGTTACTTCCAGTTATAATTATCAGAAGGAAAGGAAGGAAAACCAAAGTTCTGTGCGAACTTTGGATGGATGAATGCAGTAATGCGTGTTGATACCTCTCTGCTATCATGTACAGTGAATGTCTGGATGAATGTTAAGGCACTCATTGTTTCAGTACATTATATCTGGCATGTGGTAACTGACAAATTTAACTCGGGAAGGATTTTGTAAATTTCCCTCATGCATTTAGCCTATGTAACAAGTCTGCCACTTTCAATAGACAATGGAGCTTACATTCAGAGAAATTCAATGGGAGAAATGTTGCATTTACGTGAATTACATACTAGTTTTGATTGCATGTTTGAAACCATAAATAACTGATAAACTGTGAATGGCATTACACTACATCACAGATGCAGCTTTGAAATTAAAACCAGAAAGG
>NW_013805828.1:0-624 GCF_000517525.1 Limulus polyphemus | reverse complement strand
AACCCACTCTAAGATATATACCAAAGATATAAAACAACCCACTCTAAAGATATATATACCAAATATATAAAACAACTTACTACAAAGATACATAACAAACCTACCCTGAAGATATATACGTACCAGTTTAGAGATATAAAACAACCCACTCTAAAGATATATTCCAAAGATATAAAACAACCCAATGTAAAGATATATTCCAAAGATATAAAACAACCCACTCTAAAGATATATATCAAATATATAAAACAACTTACTACAAAGATACATAACAAATCTACCCTGAAGATATATACGTACCAGTTTAGAGATATAGAACAACTTAATATATAGATAGATACCAAATATATAAAACAACTTACTACAAAGATACATAACAAATCTACCCTGAAGATATATACGTACCAGTTTAGATATATAAAACAACTTAATATATAGATAGATACCAAATCCACCAGCTTTGCTATATACTTTATGGGTTATGTTTTCAGAATACTAAACTAAGTTTTTAATCCAAAAATCCAGCTTCAACCCTTCCCAGAATACTCCTGTTCATGATCCAGGTATAACTATGAGCTTATACAGTCAGTACCTCCTGACACCATTTATGATAGATAACCCTCT
>NW_013805827.1:0-525 GCF_000517525.1 Limulus polyphemus | reverse complement strand
AATACGAAACGTTGTTTAATACTGTTTGTGATAAGACTACAGGTTAGTGAAGAACATATATATATGTGTGTGTGTATTTTTTAAACTAATACAAAACGTTGTTTAATACTCTTTGTGATAAGACCACAGGTTAGTGAAGAACATATATATATATATATGAGTAATTTTTAAACTAATACGAAACGTTGTTTAATAGTGTTTGTGATAAGACGTCTGTAGTCCATATTTAACAAGATATATTAAGTCCAGCTGAGTGTAGAAATTATATTTTTTAAAAAGACATTTGTATTTTATTATCCATATTTATTGTTACGTCATTACGTCAGGTCTCTCACCATTCTTTTGCACCAGAAAAACGAATGTTTTAAAAGTTGATATAGTAGTTTGAAGCATAGCAAAAAATGTCCATAACTGTATCATGTAGGTATGTCCTGGTTATATCTCTAGCCTAGTGAAGACAAAAGTTTTCAGTCTTATTTACATATGTTCCTGTGTCGCATTTGAAGTCACTGGAGGACAAATACT
>NW_013805826.1:0-525 GCF_000517525.1 Limulus polyphemus | reverse complement strand
TATTTGTATAGATTGTAATAGTATCCAAATAAGTATACACATGGGAGTATTTCTACATATTGTAATATTATCCAAATGAGTATACACATGAGAGTATTTCTATATTTTGTAATATTATCCAAATGAGTATACATATGAGGAATATTTGTATAGATTGTAATAGTGTCAAAATGAGTATACACATGAGAGTATTTCTATAAATTGTAATAGTATCCAAATGAGTATACACATGAGAGTATTTCTATATATATATTGTAATATTATCCAAATGAGTATACACATGAGAGTATTTCTATATATTGTAATATTATCCAAATGAGTATATACATGAGAGTATTTTTATATATTGTAATATTATCCAAATGAGTATACATATGCGAGTATTTCTATATATTGTAATAATATCCAAATGAGTATACACATGAGGAGTATTTGTATAGATTGTAATATTATCCAAATGAGTGTACACATTATGGGTATTTGTATAGATTGTAATATTATCCAAATGAGTATACACATGAGGAG
>NW_013805825.1:0-1406 GCF_000517525.1 Limulus polyphemus | reverse complement strand
CGAACCTTCATATGAAATTTTACGCCCATTTAGACGAATCTTTTTTGGTTACTGATTGTTTCTCGATTTCTTGTTACCAGAGGATCCTGAATTGTTTGTTCTTCTCCAATTTTGGCATGTAGGTACACTTTATCGTTGAGCAGTTACATGCATAGTTTCACCTTCCTATTATTCGTTTTAAGGGAGTTATGGAAGTTTTAGCGTTTTGTGCTTTTACTTCGTCTCATCTAGACGAATCTTCTTCAAATTTAATTTGAAGGTTCATGGAAACCTTGAGCATCTACATACAAAATTCTAACTTTCTAGTTTTACTTTTACGATTCTTGTGGTCGTTTTATGTTACTCTTTTATTGGTTTGCCTGAAAGCATATGTGTACTGTAGTGAAGCTTTTGTTTACTGATTGTTTCTCGATTACTTGTTACCAGAGGATCCTGAATTGATAGTTCTTCTCCAATTTTGGCATGTAGGTACACTTTATCGTTGAGCAAGTTACATGCATAATTTCACCTTCCTACTATTCATTTTAAGGGAGTTATGGAAGGTTTTGCGTTTTGTACCGGTAATTCGTGCTTCACTGCAGTACACATACGCCTTTAGGCAAGCCAATAAAAGAGTAACATAAAGCGATCACGAAAATCTTAATAGTAATACTAGAAAGTTAGAATTTTGTATGTAAAAGCTCAATGTTTCCACGAACCTTCATATGAAATTTTACGAAGATTCGTCTAAATGGGACGAAGTACCGGTACAAAACGAAAAACCTTCCATAACTCACTTAAAACGAATAGTAGGTAGGTGAAAGTCTGCATGTAACTGCGCAACGATAAAATGTACCTACATACCAAATTTCGTGAAGAACTATCAATTCAGGACCCTCTGGAAACAAGAAATCGAGAAAGTATCAGTAACCAAAAGCTTCAGTTCAGTACACAAACGCCTTGAGGCAAGCAAATAAAAGAGAAACATAAAGCGACCACAAAAATCGTAATAGTAATACTAGAAAGTTAGTATTTTGTATGTAGATGCTCAAGGTTTCCATGAACCTTCAAATTAAATTTGAAGAAGATTCGTCTAAATGAGACGAAGTAAAAGCACAAAACGCTAAAACTTCCATAACTCCCTTAAAACGAATAATAGGAAGGTGAAACTATGCATGTAACTGCTCAAATGTAGGTACACTTTATCGCCCAAAATTGGAGAAGAACTAACAATTCGGGACCCTCTGGAAACAAGAAATCGAGTAACAATCAGTAACCAAAAGCTTCACTGCAGTAGACATAAGCCTTTAGGCAAGCCAATAAAAGAGTAACATAAAGCGACCACAAAAATCGTAATAGTAATAGTAGAAAGTTAGAATTTTTTATGTAAATGCTCAAGATATCCACGAACCTTCATATGAAATTTG
>NW_013805824.1:0-525 GCF_000517525.1 Limulus polyphemus | reverse complement strand
TATGTCAGACTTTTCTATAGCAAGGAGTTACCTCCATGTTACACAGTAGTTCCTACCTGGTCTACTCAGGACCCTACTGAAGTAAGTCACCATATCTTCGTTTTCACCCACTTTCTGAGACAACACTCCTCCAATTCCGACATAACTAGCATCACAATCCAGTATGTACGGCAATGAGGGATTTGGAAGCTTTAAAAGAGGAGCTGAGGCCAATTTTTCTTTCAATGTCTTGAAAGCACGCTGACAAGAAACTATCCATTCGAAATTCTGGCCTTTTTTTGTCAAATCATGTGGTGGAGCAGTTATAGTTGCAAAGTCCTTCACAAATTTCCGGTAATAGGTACACAGTCCCAAGAAACTTTTTAACTCTACCACAATGTCTGTTGTTGGCCAATCACGCACTGCTTTCTCCTTGTCATGATCAGTTTGCACACCATGCTCACTTACAATGTGACCTAAGTAAAGCACCTCTTTCTGGAACAAGTGGCATTTCTTGGGATGGAGTTTGAGGTTTGGTGCTTTCAA
>NW_013805823.1:0-524 GCF_000517525.1 Limulus polyphemus | reverse complement strand
AAAATGTGTCAGACTTTGTGAAAGTGTTATCTGAAAGGATAGATGATATTCACCATCAAGTGCGTTCAAACTTGAAAACGTCTGCTGATTCCATGAAGCTATGTTATGATAAGAGATCTACTGAAGTCAGCTTTGTACCAGGATACAAGGTGTGGTTGTATAATCCTAGGAAGACCAAAGGGAAGTCTCCTAAGTTGTCTTCTCCATGGGATGGCCCATATGACATAGTGGATCGTCTCTTAGACGTGACTTTGGCATTATCACGGTCAAGGACATTGGAATGAAGTCAATGGAACAAATGATGCTGCTGAAGACGTGTCACCTGAAAAAGCCACTGTCGAAGAAGAAACTCTATCCGGTTTTGAGAAGGGAAACAATGAAGCCCTTAATGAAGTTACTACCACTGATGTGATTGTTACCGATAACAGGACATTTCATGATGGAGTAGATGAACCCCACGTGAAGCAGAAGCCAATGAGATGGAGACCAGTACAGAAGAAAATATGTCCAGTAAATTAAGAGAC
>NW_013805822.1:0-524 GCF_000517525.1 Limulus polyphemus | reverse complement strand
ACTACAAAACACAAAATGTGAACCTGCAAATTTGCATGTATCTCCACATAGACCC
Source organism: Limulus polyphemus (assembly GCF_000517525.1). NCBI lineage: Eukaryota > Metazoa > Arthropoda > Merostomata > Xiphosura > Limulidae > Limulus > Limulus polyphemus. The sequence goes on along the minus strand of NW_013805822.1, from coordinate 469 downwards.
AACAAACCTTCATGCCAAATTTGGGGAAGATCCATCAACAAAGGAGCGAAGTATTGGTAAAAAACACAAAAAACGCCCATAAAAACGGCAAAAAACAAAATGCAAAATGAAAATTTGTATGTACCTCCGCATGGACCTAATGAACCCCCAAACCAAATTCGGTGAAGATTCATCCACACTCTGTGAAGTAGTTACATTGACATACAACAGTATTATATTTATATAGATTCGTTACGTAACTATACGTTCCCTCGATGAAACGCAATACGCAATATGCAACACTAAGGCTCCGTCATCCAAATAAGCGAATCTTTCTTTAGACATTTCTAGATACCAGTGAAAGCGGATTTTCTCCCCCCCCCCCCCGATCAAATTTTGGCATTCTTGGTGGACCATATGTCCGGGATCGGCCGCTTATTAGTGTTAGTGTTAGTAGTATTAGTTTTTTAGTCTATCCGCTAATCCGTTG
>NW_013805821.1:0-525 GCF_000517525.1 Limulus polyphemus | reverse complement strand
CCACAAGATTTAACGATACTGTGTACTGTCAGTAAAAAGACACAAGATTTAACAATACTGAGTCCTCTCAATAAGAATATACAGGATTTATCAATACTGTGTACTGTCAATAAGAAGACACAAGATTTAACGATACTGTGTACTGTCAATAAGAAGACACAAGATTTAACAATACTGTGTCTTGTCAATAAGAAGATACAGGATTTATCAATACTGTGTCCTGTCAATAAGAAGATACAGGATTTATCAATACTGTGTTCTGTCAATAAGAAGACACAATATTTAACAATACTGTGTACTGTCAATAAGAAGATAAAGGATTTATCAAAACTGTGTACTGTCAATCAGAAGACACAAGATTTAACGATACTATATATGTCAATAAGAAGGCAAAAAACTTAAAAATACCGTGTCCTTTCAATAAGAAGATACAGGATTTATCAACACTGTGTACTGTCAATTAGAAGACACAAGATTTAACAATACTGTGTCCTGTCAATAAGAAGATAAAGGATTTATCAATAA
>NW_013805820.1:0-522 GCF_000517525.1 Limulus polyphemus | reverse complement strand
GGTTGTTAAGTTTAAAGTGACTGTGGAAATTTTGTGTATTAGAAAGTTGTATCGAAAAAGAATAAACTAATTTTAATTAAGAAAGGACTTGTATCGCTGTAGTCTCTCGGAAACAGTTTATACCGGAAATTAACAAACGAGCAGATACGCAACAAATTATCTGAATTGACTTTCTAGTTTTATTCTTATTCATTCCCTAATGGTTTTCAAACTTTGTAAGAAAAAATTATAACTACCAAAAGTTTTACTTTACAAAATAAATTGATGTTAATCTAATTTTTATGCTGTTTGACCTTAAACCTAAGCTACTTGAAGCACCTAAAAAAATACTAGGTTTTTACTTTGGATAAGTACTCATTTGCCTAATAAATAAAATCAGTTATGAATATTCATTTCCCTTACTTGGTTACAAAGCATTTGAGAAAATATAGTTATACACTGAGTGGTCACAAGTAAATAGACACCTAATTTTTCGTCATTTAACTGATTTATGCTAACTAACTTGTGTTCACAGAGCATTAT
>NW_013805819.1:0-697 GCF_000517525.1 Limulus polyphemus | reverse complement strand
TATTGATGTTAATAATTTTTTCAATAAATAAATGAATTGGGAAAAGAACAGGAAGAAGAAAAATATAATTCCAAGAGATAAAAAATCCCCAACACTTCTAATTTAAGTAACTTCAAGATCAATAACAATATCAGGTAACAATCGTTAATAAATGAATCAAGAAAACGAACCAGAAGAAGAAAAAAACTAATTAAAAAACAAACAATAAACGATACTCTTAATTTAAAATAATTTCAAGATCAATAACAATATAAAGTTAGAATCAGCAATGATTCGTTTAAACTATACCTCGTGAACTAGCTTGATTAAGCTTAAGGCAGAGTATTTCTTTAGTGGTTAGATCACGAGGTTACATCTCATGTGACTAGCTAATTTATATAACCTTTCACAATACTATCTGTACGTCACTCATAGGGGAAGCTCGTGTCACTTTCATAATGTATCCATCCTGAAATTCAACGTGCTCTAGCTAGACGGTGAGTTAACACTTTAATATAACTAAAACTTCATAGTTGAAGTAAACGATATAAGGAATAATAAATGAACGGTAAACATAACCATAACGAAACAAAAGTAGAATTTGTAATCTCACAACATAAATGAACTACATAAACAGGGGCGTATAGGATTATATTTATATACGCGAAGATAATATGATACCACATTTAATTTTAACTTCATAAGGCTCAATATTCTG
>NW_013805818.1:0-525 GCF_000517525.1 Limulus polyphemus | reverse complement strand
CAAGGACATATGAGGAGCCAGTGTAAGAAGAATATTACCAATAAGCCAGCCTCAAGGAGACCAGTAGTGGTTGGTGATGAGGGACACTCACCAACCCCCATTGTGAAAGTCCCAACAGCTAAGTGTAAAATGGCAAGCACACACAGTGTCTATGTGACAGGAAAGCTGAATGGCCAAAGGTGCAACTTTGTCATCGATTCTGAGTCTCAGCAAACCCTTGTGAGCATCAAGGTGTTAGATCATGAAGGAGTACCAGAAGCCACACAGAAGCTTTATGGTGTGACGGGACATTCTACAAGATTGTGGGGACCAGTGTGGGTAACTATTGAGCTCATGGGCACAAAGGACAGACACAAAGTATACTTGGCTGACATTGAAGACGAATGCATATTAGGATTGGACTACTTACTGCCGAAGAAGTTTGTAATTAATTTTGATAAAATGACGTTTGGGAACAACAAAGGCCAAGTTCCGGTAACTGTTAAAAGACAGGTTGAACTAATTAGGTGTCATCAAGCTGAAGTC
>NW_013805817.1:0-525 GCF_000517525.1 Limulus polyphemus | reverse complement strand
AATTAAAACAGAAGCGAACAAGTGTACTCTAAGAAAATGAAGCCAAAAGTGACAATCATACCACAAGAAAATGAACACAAAAGTGACAAAATGAACACAAAAGTGACAATCATACCACAAGAAAATGAACTCAAAAATTCGTGAATCCATTGAGTTTTCGAAAGACAATGTATAAATACATAAACAGACTACCGTTCAAATATAATTTTAAAACTTTTACAGCATTCTCATGTTGCATGAATATTTGATTTATATACTCAAATGTAAGGTAGTAAGCAGAATAGGTACGCATAATTAACTGACTATGAATTAAGATGCTACTTATATTTTCAAATATTTTCTTTTTAACGCATTTCTGTGTATTACTGAGTATCATAAGGATTGCTGTTATTAAGGAATTTAACGCATTTCTGTGTATTACTGAGTTTCATAAGGATTGTTATTATTATTAAGGAATTTAACGCATTTCTATGTATTAATGAGTTTTATAAGGATTGCTATTATTAAGAAATTTAACGCATTTTT
>NW_013805816.1:0-528 GCF_000517525.1 Limulus polyphemus | reverse complement strand
AAATTTACCCCTCGTTATTTCCATTAAGCGAATTAAAATGTCAGTTGTTAAAGATAAGATTGAGCCAAATTTACCCCTCGTTATTTCTATTAAGTGAGCTAAAGTGTCAGTTGTTAAAGATAAGATTGAGCCAAATTTACTCCTTGTTATTTCCATCAAGTGAATTAAAATGGCAGTCGTTAAAGATAAGATTGAGTCAAATTTACCCCTTGTTATTTTCATCAAGTGAGTTAAAATGTCAGTTGTTAAAGATAAGATTGAGCCAAATTTACCCCTTGTTATTTCCATCAAGTGAGTTAAAATGCCAGTTGTTAATAATAAGATTGAGCCAAATTTACCCCTCGTTATTTCCATTAAGTGAGTTAAAATGTCAGTTGTTAAAGATAAGATTGAGCCAAATTTACTCCTTGTTATTTCCATCAAGTGAATTAAAATGGCAGTCGTTAAAGATAAGATTGAGCCAAATTTACCCCTCGTTATTTCCATTAAGTGAGTTAAAATGTCAGTTGTTAAAGATAAGATTGAGCC
>NW_013805815.1:0-2105 GCF_000517525.1 Limulus polyphemus | reverse complement strand
ATTATGAATGTCAAAAAATCTAGTGTAAGAATTATTAAAATGATCGTTATCAAAGTTAACAAAATCTAGTGGAAGAAGGACTAAAAAGACAGTTATCCAAGTCAACAAAATCTAGTGAAAGAAAGACTATAAAGACCATTATGAATTTTTGACATTCATAATGGTCTTTTTAGTCCTTATTATACTAGATTTGTAAGAATTATTAAAATGATCGTTATCAAAGTTAACAAAATTTTCTTTCACTAGGACTATAAAGACCATTATGAATGTCTTAACTTGGATAACTGTCTTTTTAGTAATTTTTACACTCGATATTTTTAGATTTTGGGTCTTTATAGTCTTTCTTTCACATTATGAATGTCAAAATATCTAGTGTAAGAATTATTAAAACACCGTTATCAAAGTTAACAAAATCTAGTGGAAGAAGGACTAAACAGACAGGTATCCAAGTTAACAAAATCTAGTGAAAGAAAGACCATAAAGAACGTTATGAATGTCAAAATATCTAGTTTAAGAATTACTAAAAATACCGTTATCAAAGTCGTGAATATATATTGTAAGAAAGACTAAAAGACCATTATGAATGTCAAAAAATATAGTGTAATAAGGACTAAAAAATCCATTATCAATGTCAAAAAATCTAGTGTAAAAATTATTAAAATGATCGTTATCAAAGTTAATAAAATCTAGTGGAAGAAGGACTAAAAACACAGTTATCCAAGTCAACAAAATCTTGAGAAAGAAGTACTAGAAAGACCATTATCAAAGTCGCAAAAATCAGGTGGCAGAAACATGAAAAGACAGTTATCTAGTGAAAAAGAGCTAAAATACCGTTATCAAAGTCGTGAATATATATTGTAAGAAACACAAAAAGACCATTATAAATGTTAAAAAATATAGTGAAATAAGGACTAAAAAGACCATTATGAATGTCATAAAATCTAGTGTAAGAGTTACTATAAAGACCATAATGAATGTCAAAATATCTAGTGTAAGAATTACTAAAAATACCGTTATCAAATTCGTAAATATATAATCTAAGAAGGAGAAAAAGACCATTATGAATGTCAAAAAATTTAGTGTAAGTAGTACTAGAAAGACAATTATGAATGTCAAAAAATCTAGTGTAAGAATTATTAAAATGATCGTTATCAAAGTTAATAAAATCTAGTGGTAAAAGGACTTAAATGTTCCAAGTCAACAAAATCTATGGTCTTTTTCTCCTTCTTAGATTATATATTTACGACTTTGTTAACTGTCTTTTTAGTAATTCTTACACTAGATATTTTGACATTCATAATGGTCTTTATAGTCTTTCTTTCAGTAGATTTTTTTGACTTGGATAACTGTCTTTTTAGTCCTTCTTTCACTAGCATTCATAATTGTCTTTTTAGTCCTACTTACACTAAATTTTTTGACATTCATAATGGTCTTTTTCTCCTACTTAGATTATATATTTACGACTTTGATAACTGTCTTTTTTTTAATTCTTACTCAAAAAATCTAGTGAAAGAAAGACTATAAAGACCATTATGAATGTCAAAAAATCTAGTATAATAAGGACTAAAAAGACAGTTATAAAAGTCGTAAATATATAATCTAAGAAGGAGAAAAACACCATTATGAATGTCAAAAAATTTAGTGTAAGTAGTACTAAAAAGACAATTATGAATGTCAAAAAATCTAGTGTAAGAATTATTAAAATGATCGTTATCAAAGTTAATAAAATCTAGTGGTAAAAGGACTAAAAAGACAGTTATCCAAGTCAACAAAATCTAGTGAAAGAAAGACTATAAAGACCATTATGAATGTAAAAATATCTAGTGTAAGAATTACTAAAAAGACATTTATCAAAGTCGTAAATATATAATCTAAGTAGGAGAAAAAGACCATTATGAATGTCAAAAAATTTAGTGTAAGTAGGACTAAAAAGGCAATTATGAATGTCAAAAAATCTAGTGTAAGAATTATTAAAATGATCGTTATCAAAGTTAACAAAATCTAGTGGAAGAAGGACTAAAAAGACAGTTATCCAAGTCAAAAAAATCTACTGAAAGAAAGACTATAAAAACCATTATGAATGTCAAAATATCTAGTGTAAGAAT
>NW_013805814.1:0-525 GCF_000517525.1 Limulus polyphemus | reverse complement strand
CGAAGAAAGCCACAGGAATTCGATGGGAAGGCTCCATGGGAAGCATATAGAGCACAATTTGAGCTACTAGCAGAGATGAATGGGTGGACAGAGGAGCAGAAAGCTGTATATCTGGCAACGAGCTTGAAGAGACAACCACTGGAAATACTTGGACAGTTGACAGCAGCCGACAGACACAACTATAGAACACTGGTGTCGGCTCTAGAACTCAGGTACGGAACCCAAAACCAGTCAGAAGTCTACAGAGCCAGGTTCAGGACGAGAGTCCGTGCTAAAGGGGAGAGCCTGCAAGAGCTGGCACAGGACTTGGAGAGCATGGCACACAAGGCTTACCCAACTGCATCACCCGATTTCCTCAAGTTGTTGCTGAGGGATCAGTTCGTAGATGCCTTGGACAGTCCACAACTTAAGACACAAGTGAAGCAAGCACACCCCTCTACCATGCAGGATGCAATGGCCAGAGCTCTCGAATTTGAATCCTACGTTAAGTCCAGCACAGAGGTACCAAGGTTGGTACAGTCATCT
>NW_013805813.1:0-525 GCF_000517525.1 Limulus polyphemus | reverse complement strand
ACATTCAGATCAAGGCCGTAACTTTGAATCAGCTGTGTTCCATGAATGCTGCAAGTTGTTTGGCATACAAAAGACCAGGACAATGCCACTTCACCCACAGTCTGATGGGATGGTTGAAAAGTACAATTGGACAGGAATTGGCAAAGTTTTGTAATAGCCGCGAATATGACTGGGACGTCTTACTCCTTCCACTGTTGATGGCCTATAGAACAGCAGAGCATGAAGCCACTGGATACACTCCAGCAAAGCTGATGTTTGGTCGAGAACTTCGGTTGCCAGTGGATCTGTTAACAGGACGCCCACATTACGAAGAGTTGCTTGAAAATGTGTCAGGGTTCGTGAAAGTGTTATCTGAAAGGATGGATGATATTCACCATCAAGTGCATTCAAACTTGGAAATGTTCCATGAAGCTATGTTATGATAAGAGATCTACTGAAGTCAGCTTTGTACCAGGAGACAAGGTGTGGTAGTATGATCCCAGGAAGACCAAAAAGAAGTCTCCTAAGTTATCTTCTCCATGGGAA
>NW_013805812.1:0-518 GCF_000517525.1 Limulus polyphemus | reverse complement strand
CAGACAGAAAGTGTACTTGGCTAACATTGAAGACCAATGCATATTAGGATTGGACTATCTACTACCGAGGAAGTGTGTAGTTAATTTCGATAAAATGACGATTGGAAACAACAAAGTCCAGACTCCAGTAAGTGTTGCTACATCCGTTGATCTGCATGTCACAGCACTTAAATCAACTACAATACCCCCTATGTCAGAGAAAATAATTTTGGGTAGGATAAAAGAACATCCCCATGGGAGCCCAATGCTTGTTGAGGCAGTGGAAGACCCATCCAGGCCAGCAGATTTGAAGATTGGAAGGTCACTTGTGGCGGGTCGTCAAGTGGTACCTGTAACAGTTGCCAATTTCTCTGAATATGGGCAGACACTTGGGGAAGGGGCATTGTTGGGTGTGGGCCAGGAGGTAGAGTCCAGTCAATGTTAAAGCAAGGAATGCAACTGTGAAGAAAAGACATACACTTCCGGAATATTTGACTGACCTCTATAAGAAGAGCATAGTCCATTTGTCTTCATCACAA
>NW_013805811.1:0-526 GCF_000517525.1 Limulus polyphemus | reverse complement strand
CCTTCAACAACTGCTGTAATTTCTCTTGTTTATTTTGCTGTTCGAGCTGACATTGTTGTAGGTTTTCTTGCAACTGCTGTTGTCTCTCTTCTTGTTTCTTTTCCTTTTCCTCTAACAACTGTTGTAATTTCTCTTCTCGTTCTTCTTGTTTATTTTCTTGTTTTTGTATTGCTGCCATCAAGTCTGCTAAGCTGTAGTTTGATTTTCCGCTTCTCGTTTCAATTTTTTTTTCTTTCCCACTCTCTGACACCAATTTGTTACGTCTCCGTTTGTTAGTTGACTTTTTTTCCGTAACTTCGTTCCGACGAAACTTTAGCGACACAAGTATTTACTTAATAAAACTGGTTTATTCTTTCCGAATATAACTTTAACGATACACTCAACTTCAACAATCGCGCTAAACAAACGCTGTAACGTCTCTCGTGCTCTGCAGTTCAATTACTCACTGTCTATACACACATTACCGCGTCACGTTGTCCCCCTCTTTTATATACCCGACTACCCTATATCTAGTAAATACTAGAGC
>NW_013805810.1:0-524 GCF_000517525.1 Limulus polyphemus | reverse complement strand
ATCTCCGGAGACGAATACCATCTTCAAGCTTCAACTGGTCCCATTGTGCCCAATAGTTCTTGGTCACAGGGCTTAAGCTAGACACTTTCTCCCAAGCAGGGCACAAAACACTTGCTTTTAGAAAATCAATTATTGGCTTCAAATCTTGGTTCCACTTCACCACCATCAACTCCTTCAGTCACTTTGACTTCATCTTGATGACACCTGGTTAGCTCAACCTCTCGTTTACAGCAATGTCTGCAGTCATTTTTGCAGGGTCTTCGGGCTCAGTCCATCAGCATTTCCATGAGATTTTCCTTCTCTGTATTCAATATCATAATTATACTGGTCCATCTTTCTGATCCAACATGCCAGTTCTCCCTCTGGGTTCTTTAATGATATTATCCAGCGTAATGCAGCATGATCTGTCCTGATGGTAAACCTAGCCCCATAGAGATAAGGATGGAAATATATCAGACTTTTTACTATAGGAAGGAGTTCCCTCCATGTTACACAGTAGTTCCCCTCTGGTCGACTCAGGATCC
>NW_013805809.1:0-525 GCF_000517525.1 Limulus polyphemus | reverse complement strand
TGCAGTATTTATCCCTGTGTATAGAAGCTATAGGTGCAGTATTTATCCCTGTGTATAGAAGCTATAGATACAGTATTTATCCCTGTGTATAGAAGCTATAGGTACAGTATTTATTTCTTTGTATAGAAGCTATACGTACAGTATTTATCTCTGTGTATGGAAGCTATACGTACAGTATTGATATCTGTGTATGGAAGCTATACGTACAGTATTGATATCTGTGTATGGAAGCTATAGGTGCAGTATTTATCCCTGTGTATAGAAGCTATAGGTGCAGTATTTATCCCTGTGTATAGAAGCTATACGTACAGTATTTATCTCTGTGTATAGAAGCTATAGATACAGTATTTATCTCTGTGTATGGAAGCTATAGGTGCAGTATTTATCCCTGTGTATAGAAGCTATAGGTACAGTATTTATCCCTGTGTATAGAAGCTATAGGTGCAGTATTTATCTCTGTGTATGGAAGCTATAGGTACAGTATTTATCTCTGTGTATGGAAGCTATAGGTGCAGTATTTATCCC
>NW_013805808.1:0-523 GCF_000517525.1 Limulus polyphemus | reverse complement strand
TTGCATTAGGGGTCTGGAAGGGGCTTCCTGTTGTCTGGGGCTGATTAGATCGATGGCTAATATATCCTCCTTGTGTAAAAGACAGTAAATCATTATTTAATGTATTTAATTTGTGTACTCTGGCTTTCTCTCAACTGTTGGAGATTTTCTTCTTGTTTATTTTTTTCAACTCCAAACACTGCTGTAGTCTCTCTACTTGTTCATTTTCTTTCTCCTCCAACCACTGCTGTTGTCTCTCTTCTTGTTTCTTTTCTCGTTCTTCTTGTTTATTTTATTTTCTTCCAACAACTGTTGTAATCTTTCTTCTTGTTTATTTTCTTTTTCCTCCAAAAACTGTTGTAATATCTCTTCTTGTTTCTAGTTTGATTTGCCACTTCTCGTTTCCATTTTTTTTCTTTTCCTACCCTCTGACACCAATTTGTTACGTCTCTGTTTGTTTGTTAATTTCCCGTATAATTTCTTTCGGATGAAACTTTAGCGACACAAGTCCTTTCTAAATAAAACTAGTTTATTCTTTCTCAAT
>NW_013805807.1:0-525 GCF_000517525.1 Limulus polyphemus | reverse complement strand
AAGAGGAGATGAAATATATGCCTATGCTGGTTGTGGATTTCAGTTAACATATTTATATCAAATGCGATCGCGGGCTTATTCATTACAGTAGTGAAAATAAAAGTTCCCTAAAATCAAGTGTTAAATGTTGAGTTAAAGTTATTAATGTGTGATCTGAAACTCTTTATGATTAGGATAAATTTTATGTGTTAAACAAATCTTTCTTTCTTCTAATGTAGCTAAATGTATTGTCTGAAATTATTAAAATTGGCTTACAGTTTATTTAAATATTAAAATCATTGAATAGTTTGAGCCAATTACTTTGCTAAATAAACACTCACAGATAAATATATATTAAACACTTTAAACGTTTTCTTACCTTAAAGCACTTCAGGAACTTTCAGTTAATATTGCTGTTGCAAGCTTAACACTTTACTACTCAACCGTCTTCACGTTTTTCGACAAAGAGCCACAAACAAAATGAACATAAATTCTTACTGCTGGTCAGCTTTATACTTCAGGATTATCCAATGGTGACAAAGATTA
>NW_013805806.1:0-883 GCF_000517525.1 Limulus polyphemus | reverse complement strand
ACAGCTTAGCAGACTTGATGGCAGCAATACAAGAGCAGCAAAAGAAACAAGAAGAACGAGAAATTAAACAAGAAGAGAGATTACAGCAGTGGTTGGAGGAAAAAGAAAAGAAACAAGAAGAACCAGAAAATAAACAAGAAGAGAAATTACAGCAGTTGTTGGAGGAAAAAGAAAATAAACAAGAAGAAAGATTACAGCAGTGGCAAGAAAACCTACAACAATGGCAGCTCGAACAGCAAAATAAACAAGAAGAGAGATTACAGCAGTGGTTGGACGAGAAAGAAAATAAACAAGAAAAGAGACTACAGCAGTGGTTGGATGAGAAAGAAAATAAACAAGAAGAGAAATTACAGCAGTTGTTAGAGGAGAAAGAAAATAAACAAGAAAAACGAGAAAAGAAACAAGAAGAGAGACTACAGCAGTGGCAACTGAAACAAGAAAGGATACAAGAAGTACAAACGGAAAAAAAATTAGTAAATTTAAAAGCGAATTAGATACGTTAAAGGACGATTTATTGTCTTCTACACAAGGAGGATACATTAACCATCGACTTAACCAGCCCCAGACAATGACAAGCCCCTTCCAGACCCTGCAGCTAAACCCTAATGCAGACATCTTCAGCCCTGTTGGAAGTCACATCCCAGATATGAATGTCAGTAATAGGAGTGATCCAGTGCGAAGGAAGCCACAGGAATTCGATGGGAAGGCTCCGTGGGAAGCATATAGAGCACAATTTGAGCTACTGGCAGAAATGAATGGCTGGACACAAGAGCAGAAAGCAGTATATCTGGCAAGGAGCTTGAAGGGACAACTACTGGAAATACTTGGACAGTTGTCAGTAGTTGACGGACACAACTATAGAGCACTAGTGTCGGCTCTAGAA
>NW_013805805.1:0-595 GCF_000517525.1 Limulus polyphemus | reverse complement strand
TTCCTGGGATTATACAACCATACCTTGTCTCCTGGTACAAAGCTGACTTCAGTAGATCTCTTATCATAAGTTAAATTCATCGAATCAGCAGACGTTTTCAAGTTTGTACGCACTTGATGGTGAATATCATCCATCCTTTCCAATAACACTTTCACAAACTCTGACACATTCTCAGGCAACTCTGCATAAGGTGGGCGTCCTGTTAACAGATCCACTGGCAACCGAAGTTCCCGACCAAACATCAACTTTGCTGGAGTGTATCCAGTGGTTTCTGCTGTCCTATAGGCCATCAATAGTGGAGGGAGTAAGACATCCGAGTCATCTTGGCGGCTATTACAAAACTTTGCCAATTCCTGCCTCAGTGTCCAGTTGTACTTTTCTACCATCCCATCAGACTGTGGGTGAAGTGGCGTTGTCCTGGTCTTTTGGATGCCAAACAACTTGCAGCATTCTTGGAACACAGCTGATTCAAAGTTACGGCCTTGATCTGAATGCAGTTCATATGGCATACCAAATCTGAAGAAGAAATCACTAATAGCCGAAGCTACAACTGTAGCTTCCTGATTTGGTATCGCAAATGCCTCCGGCCACTTGG
>NW_013805804.1:0-543 GCF_000517525.1 Limulus polyphemus | reverse complement strand
GTAGAAACTAAGTTATCACATCTTTGGTAGTATTGTTGTTGAAACTAAGTTATCGTATCGTTGGTGGTATTGTTGTAGAAACTAAGTTATCGTATCTTTGGTGGTATTGTTGTAGAAACTAAGTTATCATATCTTTGGTAGTATTGTTGTAGAAACTAAGTTATCATATCTTTGGTAGTATTGTTGTAGAAACTAAGTTATCATATCTTTGGTAGTATTGTTGTAGAAACTATATTATCATATCTTTGGTAGTATTGTTGTAGAAACTAAGTTATCATATCTTTGGTAGTATTGTTGTAGAAACTAAGTTATCGTATCTTTGGTAGTATTGTTGTAGAAACTAAGTTATCATATCTTTGGTAGTATTGTTGTAGAAACTAAGTTATCGTATCTTTGGTAGTATTGTTGTAGAAACTAAGTTATCATATCGTTGGTGGTATTGTTGTAGAAACTAAGTTATCATATCTTTGGTGGTATTGTTGTAGAAACTATATTATCATATCTTTGGTGGTATTGTTGTAGAAACTAAGTTATCATATCTTT
>NW_013805803.1:0-525 GCF_000517525.1 Limulus polyphemus | reverse complement strand
CCACTTCAGCAATCGTTAATCTGGGATCCATTTCGATGCTCCTCTTGACAGCCCTTTTTGTCCTCTCCGATGGACCAGGACGATCCGGACGCTGCTCAGTTGTTTCCTTGCCGTGTTTCCTGAACTGCACGATGATTCTGCTGACTGTCAAAAGCGGGATTCCCAAATTCTGCGAAATTTGCCGCTGGCTTATTCCACCATCTGCTTGACCAACTATCCTTCCTCTAACAAAATCTGACAATTCGAGAAAACCTTGACTTCTAGGCATGTTGTAGCACAAGATAATTAGTGTGCGGACCATTTTCATTTATATAGTGCTCTGTGAACACAAATTAGTTAGCATAAATCAGTTAAATGACGAAAAATTAGGTGTCTATTTACTTGTGTCCACTCAGTGTACAGCTTTGTATTTTGCAAAAGAAACGCCAAAAAGTTCTCAAAACGTAGAAACGTAGTTAGGGAATGTGAAACCTCAGAATGAAGCTATGAATACACAAATAACATAAAGTATCATTGTGTAAAATA
>NW_013805802.1:0-583 GCF_000517525.1 Limulus polyphemus | reverse complement strand
TGCCCTTTGAATAATTCTAGTACATGTACAATTACAATCGATCTTCACGTGTTTGCAATACTTAAGACAGCACCATGACAATTGTTGGTGTTCCAAATAGGCCATATAAATAGTGTTGAGTTATAGATAGAAAGCAGAGAAAAAACACGTAATGAAGGAATAGTACATATAGAAAACGATATAGAAACAATATAAATAAATTAAAGACCATGTATTTCGATAATGTTCATACAACACAGAAAAGCTGCAAAAAGAATAACACTAAAAATAACATTAACGAGAAAAAAGAAAAAGTTGGAAATAATACGAAGAGCAATGTACACTATTGCGGAACCCACAAAAAAGATAATTAACTTAGAGAAACCATAATGTATCAGTGCTGAAATAATTTCGTCAGTATCTAAAAGTTTTCACAACGTTAGGGAAAATGCACGAAAATATTGTTAGATGGGAGAAACACACATATACAAAAACTAACTCGACAGAACAAATCACATGTGATTAAAAACTTGCTAAATTAAGGTTAGTGGTGATATAAACGACTAACAAATGTTTTTCAAAAAAGCTTTCTTAAAAGTTCCTC
>NW_013805801.1:0-597 GCF_000517525.1 Limulus polyphemus | reverse complement strand
GTTTATATTGGTTCCAGTTTCTTCATGTCAATTAGAAATAATAAACATGAGTAAAAACATTATAAAAACGGACGTGTGATTCGTAGCCTTATCTCTTTTAACGTATTTCTGTAAGTACATTATAGCATGTTTTCTTTGGGTATCAATTGTTTTTTGTGTATTTACAGCTAAATTTTTTTTGCGTCGTTTACCTGTTATATATACATATTTACGCGATTTTTATATGGTTTAGAGTTACAGGAAGCTATGACTTTTTATAATTAGTTTTTGTTCTACGTGATTTGTCTCTCCTTTCTCTATATTCTGAACAGTATTTATATTAGCTTTTTAGGACAACAAGAAAAACTATGGTGGTAACACAACGATATCAAACACCAGAAGAACGATTATAATTGTATTTGGAATAGCACATAAGTGAATGCTTTTGTCACAATAAATTCTTTTAGTAGTGAATGGGAAATTTGAAAATTTAGAAAAGGCATGAGGTTATTTATCTTTACAAACAATTGTGCGTTCTACGTGATTCTCAACATCACCCTGATTTTGCAAATTTCCAATTACGTGTTGAGTTAATTATATCTTACGTGTGTTTATCCA
>NW_013805800.1:0-901 GCF_000517525.1 Limulus polyphemus | reverse complement strand
GTGTGTGAATCGTTGTGAATTATAGCGTGTGTTTAGGTGAAAGTGACTGTGGAAATTAAGTGTATTACAAAGTTTGTAACAAGAAAGAATAAACTAGTTTTATTTAAGAAAGGACTTTATTTATCAGGAAGAATTTATACCTGAAATTAACAAACGACCAGAGGCATAACAATATTGTATCTTTTAAGTACGTTTTTCTGTCTCTAACTTCAAAGTTACCAAATGGTGTAGAACAAATTTCAAAAATGTTACAGCTAGTATTTTCAGCCGCAGCTGGTGTTAAATATAGATAGAAAAAAAAAACGAACAGATAAAATGGTGAAATCACCATTAATGCAAGATGTTTACAGTAACAGTTGGTAATAACGTTGGTGAAACATTAATGGTGAAAGTGGCGAATGAAGAGGACCATGCAGCAATGAGGCTTAAAGTAAGCTTATAAACAAACTTGAGCATCGGTAGTTGATGTAACATGTAACATATTATCATTTCTATCCTTTAGAAAAGGAAAGTTTTGAATCAAACGATCTCACATTGCACGACTGTCAAGATATTACTAGAACATGCTTTCATGATTCGAGGAACAAGCAGACATGCTCTCACCCTTATTGAATTTGTGCCACCTGAAATCTTTGATTTACCATGGTGCCACCACTACCTTGACAGTTCTGAGAGATATATGACTCCAAATAAAGCAGAACCCTTATTGCTCTTCACCCTTATTGAATTTGTGCCACCTGAAGTCTTTGGTTTACCATAGTGCCACCACTACATTGACAGTTCTGAGAGAGATATACGACTCCAAATAAAGCAGAACCCTTATTGCTCTTACCTTTATTGAATTTGTGCCACCTGAAGTCTTTGATTTACCATGGTGCACCAGCTACCTTGACAGTTCTGA
>NW_013805799.1:0-628 GCF_000517525.1 Limulus polyphemus | reverse complement strand
ACTCTACATTATAGCATAGCAACATTTACTCTACATTATAACATAGGAACCTATAATGTAGAGTAATGTTGCTATGCTATAATGTGGAGTTGTCATAGCAACTTTACTCCACATTATAGCATAGCAACACTACCCTATATTATAACATAGGAACACTACTCTACATTATAGCATAGCAACATTACTCTACATTATAGCATAGCAACACTATTCCACATTATAACATAGGAACACAACTCCACATTATAACATAGGAACACTACTCTACATTATAACATAGCAACTTACTCTACATTATAACATAGCAACATTACTCTACATTATAACATAGGAATACAACTCCACATTATAGCATAGCAACACTACTCTACATTATAGCATAGCAACATTACTCTACATTATAGCATAGCAACATTACTCTGCATAATAACATAGGAACACTACTCCACATTATAACATAGGAACACTACTCTACATTATAACATACGAACACTACTCTACATTATAGCATAGCAACACTACTCTACATTATAGCATAGCAACATTACTCTACATAATAACATAGGAACACTAGTCCACATTATAACATAGGAACACTACTCTACATTATAGCAAAGCAACACTACTC
>NW_013805798.1:0-522 GCF_000517525.1 Limulus polyphemus | reverse complement strand
ACACCATCTTAGTGGGAAAATGTAGATGGTGTTAAAGACGACGTCGACATGTTTATTGCTTCAAAGCCAAGTGATTTGTCCGGACAGCCTCCCTTCTATCTATCAGTGGAAAATTACGAGATAGCTATGTGAATATAATCCTTTGTATGGAATTCTGAAATAAGTGATTTGATTGGCTGTAGTCAGTTCTAAAATAAATATGTACATACCTTCATGTGTACAACTAAAGTAACGTTAACGAGCTATTTATGACCAACAAAAAACTTAAGTTAGCCTTTGATTATGTATAGAAAAACTCAAGTTGGTGCTCTATATATATACGTATACACACACACAAAGAGGCAAAAAAATACAAGTTGGGATTGGAAAACTAAGACTATGTTCTATAAGATACAATCTTGCTGAAGAACCCATAAAACAAGTGGTAATACATTGTATGTATATATATATACACACACACACACACACACACACACACACACACACTATTTATAACTTAAAACAAACTTACTTTCATTCGTT
>NW_013805797.1:0-523 GCF_000517525.1 Limulus polyphemus | reverse complement strand
ATGTGAAGAATAGCCGACTGACTATATCAAGTATTAAACATGTGAAAAATAGTTGACTGACTATATCAAGTATTAAACACGTGAAGAATAGCTGACTGGCTGTATGAAGTATTAAACACGTGAAGAATAGCTGACTGGCTGTATGAAGTATTAAACATGTGAAGAACAGTGGACTGGCTATATCATGTATTAAACACATGAAGAATAGCCGACTGACTATATCAAGTACTAAACATGTGAAAAATAGCGGACTGACTATATCAAGTATTAAACATGTGAAAAATTGTTGACTGACTATATCACGTATTAAACACTTCGAGAATAGTTGACTGGCTATATCAAGTATTAAACACGTGAAGAATAGCGGACTGATTATATCAAGTATTAAACACGTGAATAATAGCGGGCTGACTATATCAAGTATTAAACACGTGAAGAATACCTGACTGACTATATCACGTATTAAACACGTGAAGAATAGCGGACTGACTATATCACGTATTAGATACATGAAGAATAGTTG
>NW_013805796.1:0-524 GCF_000517525.1 Limulus polyphemus | reverse complement strand
ATTAAATTTTGCTTTTTCTGCAGTTTTTTTACAACGAAGATTTAAGTAGTATTTCATATCTTGAACAGTTGATAAATTGAAAAGAGATCAAACAAGATGACTGCATTAATTCTGAGCTGGTTAATAACAAATTGGGACGTTTAATAAACAATAAGGCTCCTGGGCCAGATAATGTTTCCACAAGGGTTTTGAAGGAGGTTAAAGATTGGATGTGTGAGCCACTAACTACTATTATTCCTCAATCCTTGAATAGTGGGCAGGAGGTACCAGAGGATTGGAAGTTAGCTAATCTGCTCTTCTTTTCAAGGGAGGTGATAAAAATTGTCACAGTAATTATAGACCTATTAGTCTTACATCAGTTATGGGAAAAGGTTTTGAAAGTGTGATAAAAGATCCTTTGCAAAGCCATTTAACAAAGTTTTAACAAAATTTTATTGGACAGTCAATATGGTTTCACTAAGGGAAAATCTTCGTCTTATAAATCTTTTGATATTCTTTGAAAAGGTTATTGTTTATGTAGATGA
>NW_013805795.1:0-524 GCF_000517525.1 Limulus polyphemus | reverse complement strand
GATGAGTCTGACTGAACTACTGGCTTTTGTGCTGTTCAATAGTTTCTTGCTGCCTTTGAGTAGCCTGCCTTTCAGCTTGAGCTCGAAGTCTAACTTTACGTTGTTCCAAAGTCTCTTCCTGTATTTGAGCAGCCTATCTTGCAGATTGTGCTTGAAGTCTTTGATTGCGTTCTTCTGTTTCACCTGCTCTTTGTGCTTGCACTCTTTTAGCGGCAGAAGACTTTCCATTGAAAGGGGGTTTCTTGGGTGGCATAATCACCTGTATCACTAAACAATAATTTGCAATTCACAAAGTTACTAGATTACTTATGAAATCACTTAGCACTATTTAAAGAAAACTGTTTTGGAGAATACTGAATTGAAAGCAAGGTGATCTGAGTGTCTCCCGCCATAACGCTTTCTATGTGCAAAACGTGCCTATGTTTGTATGTTTATTACAAAAATATGGCGCAATAATAATTAATTGTCAATTTCGTCATTATATACTACACCAAATACAAAATAAATAGCACCACTAAATTTCT
>NW_013805794.1:0-525 GCF_000517525.1 Limulus polyphemus | reverse complement strand
GTACACTGAGTGGTCACAAGTAAATAGACACCTAATTTTTCGTCATTTAACTGATCTATGCTAACTAATTTGTGTTCACAGAGCACCATATAAATGAAAATGGTCTGCACACTAATTATCTTGTGCTACAACATGCCTAGAACTCAAGGTTCTCTCAACTTGTCAGATTTTGTTAGAGGAAGGATAGTTGGTCAAGCAGATGGTGGAATAAGTCAGCGGCAAATTTCGCAGAATTTGGGAATCCCGCTTTCGACAGTCAATAGAATCATCGTGAAGTTCAGGAAACACGGCAAGGAAACAACTGAGCAGCATCCGGGTCGTCCTGGTCCATCGGAGAGGACAAAAATGGCTGTCAAGAGGAGCATCGAAATGGATCCCCGATTAACGACTGCAGAAGTAGCCAAAGTTGGTGGGATGAGCCCGAAATCTGTTCAACGGATTCTCCACAGATTGGGTCATCGTTGCAGAGTAGCTAGACGGAAGCCCTTATTAAGACCTGCCAACATAGTCAGACGAAAGAAGTGG
>NW_013805793.1:0-525 GCF_000517525.1 Limulus polyphemus | reverse complement strand
AGTATTTAGTGCTGTAAATGCCTATATCTACTGGAGTATTGAGTGTTGTATGTGTCTATATCTACTGGAGTATTTAGTGTTGTATGTGTCTATATCTACTGGAGTATTGAGTGCTGTAAATGCCTATATCTACTGGA
The DNA here is from genome assembly GCF_000517525.1 of Limulus polyphemus. Lineage (NCBI taxonomy): Eukaryota > Metazoa > Arthropoda > Merostomata > Xiphosura > Limulidae > Limulus > Limulus polyphemus. The sequence continues at coordinate 388 of NW_013805793.1, read as the reverse complement.
GTATTGAGTGCTGTAAATGCCTATATCTACTGGAGTATTGAGTGCTGTAACTGCCTATATCTACTGGAGTATTGAGTGCTATAAATGCCTATATCTACTGGAGTATTGAGTGTTGTAAATGCTTATATCTACTGGAGTATTGAGTGCTGTAAATGCCTATATCTACTGGAGTATTGAGTGCTATAAATGCCTATATCTACTGGAGTATTGAGTGCTGTAAATGCCTATATCTACTGGAGTATTGAGTGCTGTAACTGCCTATATCTACTGGAGTATTGAGTGCTGTAAATGCCTATATCTACTGGAGTATTGAGTGCTGTAACTGCCTATATCTACTGGAGTATTGAGTGCTGGAAATGCCTATATCTACTGGAGTATTGAGTGCTGT
>NW_013805792.1:0-525 GCF_000517525.1 Limulus polyphemus | reverse complement strand
AATGTTCTCTTTAACACCTTCCACATTTGCATACGTTTTTCCATTAAGATAGTGTTGCAACAAACGAAAAAGATGGTAATCTGATGGTGTCATATCTGGAAAATATGGTTGGTGGGGGAGAACTTCCCAATCCAACTCCATAGTCTTGTGTTGCGTTAAACGTGCCACATGTGGACGTGCATTGTCGCGGAGGAGAAGAATGCCATTCCGATTGATGAGTAAAGGGCATTTCTTATGAAGGGCTTGATTTAAACGTTCCAGTTGCTGACTATAGATCTCTGCATTGACAATTTGCAGTGGATTGAGGAGTTCAAAATGAATTACTCCTTTGATGTCCCATCACTTTCTGTGGATGGAGTCCAGGTCAAAAGTGGTTTTTGTCTAGGACTGAGCCATTGTTTTTGGCATTTAATATTTGCACAGAGAATCCATTTTTCATCAGCAGTGACAATTCTGTCCAAAAATGGTTCATGTTCATTACGTGTCAGAAGAGATGAAGCAACATTCACACGTTGGAAACAATGA
>NW_013805791.1:0-527 GCF_000517525.1 Limulus polyphemus | reverse complement strand
ATGCTTTCATACGCAAAATATCAATTTTTTTTATTAAGTCTTAAGGTTTGTAAACCAATGTTTTTCTCATGCCCTTTTTTTTTTTCACATGTTGTCTATCTAACATGCAAAGTAATTTTCCTTTTAAGATTAAAAATACTTTTGTGCATCAAGAAATTTTCAAATTTCACATGTGAAATCTTCATAATGTCCAGATAGTTATCAAACATTTCTTAAGAAAAAACTTTATATTTTATCTGTTATTTTCAGTAACGAATCTCTATGGGTTTGGTTGATTTGATCGATCTCCTAACCACATTAAAATAAATTAGGAAATAAATATAAATGAAGCCTTTTTTTTTTCATTCCAGAATGACTACAACTTTGAACACAAAAACATAAATGTTTAGACTTAAATCTCATAACATTATACATTTATGTATATATTTATTATTTTTATTATATTGACCTTTCAGCCATGCCAGGCTAACAATACAAAAGTTACATTGATGCAGTACACATGCACTCATGTTACCGTATCCAATAAT
>NW_013805790.1:0-318 GCF_000517525.1 Limulus polyphemus | reverse complement strand
CTTTACATGTAATTTTGGATCCGAACTAGTGAAACTACGTACCAAATTTGGATAAGATGCACCATTTCCGTACCTACTGGTAAAAAGAAATAGAGAAACAAAGAATATCAAAATGCTTCACTGCAGTACAAATTCGCTTCAAGGAAAGCCAATAAAGTAATAAAAAAAAAAGCCTTAAAAATTTGGAAAACTAATACTACAAAGTTACAGAAGTGCACATAAATACGTAAGGACGTGACGAACCTTCAAAAAAAATTTCGAGAAGATCCATTGAAATTTGATGAAGTACTTGTATAAAACGCAAAACCGGCCATAACT
>NW_013805789.1:0-520 GCF_000517525.1 Limulus polyphemus | reverse complement strand
AACTTGTAAGTCTTAAAGTTTACAGTTAGAATAATATCCTTATTATCAGCCTTTACCTAGGTACTGTAACTGTTAATCTCTGAGTAACGATAATTCAAACTGGTCTCTGGCTAATAACTTGATACATGAGTTCTGAAAATTTTTTAAGTTGAGTTTTTTAAATACAAAACTTGTTATGGTATACTTAATGAGGCTAGCATCATTTTTGTTTTCAAAGTAAAACTTGAGTCATTGTTGTGGTTGTCAAACTCGTACGGCATATACACCTTTTCATTAAATTTGTAATACCAAATTATAAAGAAATTCAACAGATGTGTTTGTTAGGATAATAATTATATACCAACTACCTTTTAAGACCGTGAAAGTCTTTAAATCATTTTTAGGTTTTAAATTACTTTAAGTTGTCCACGAACAAAAAATCCGTCAGTAGTTGTTTTTGTTTAGCTGCGGCATAGGGGCTCATAAAATGGCTCTGAGTTTGTTTTTCAAGTACAAACTTTAGCTCATAGCTCTGTCATCT
>NW_013805788.1:0-524 GCF_000517525.1 Limulus polyphemus | reverse complement strand
ACCTTTCCGATTGACGAGTGAAGGGCGTTTCTGATGAAGGGCTTGATTTAAACGTTCCAATTGCTGACGACAGATCTCTGCATTGACAGTTCGGTGTAGATTGAGGAGTTTGAAATGAATTACCCCTTTGATGTCACACCAAATGCAAAGCATCACTTTCTGCGAATGAAGTCCAGGTTTTGGGGTCGGAAGTGTTTTTTGTCTAGGACTGAGCCATTGTTTTTGGCACTTAATATTCGCATGGAGCATCAATTTTGTTCTCACCGGTGACAATTCTGTCCAAAAATGGTTCGCGTGCCAGAAGAGACGAAGCTACGTTCACACGTTGAAAACGATGATCATCGGAGAATTCGCGAGGCACCCAAACACTTTCTTTATGGAGTTTTCCCACATTCCTTAGATATTTACGTATTGTTTTATAAGAGCCATGCAATTTCAGGGCCATTTCACGAGTGTGTTGCCTTGAGTTAGACTCAACAAGCGTCTTTAGAGCATCACTATCAATTCCAACATGTCGGCTTCTG
>NW_013805787.1:0-525 GCF_000517525.1 Limulus polyphemus | reverse complement strand
AGTATATCTGGCAATGAGCTTCAAGGAACAACCACTGGAAATACTTGGACAGTTGTCAGCAGACGACAGACACAACTATACAGCACTAGTAGCAGCTCTAGAACTCGGGTATGGAACTCAAAATCACTCCAAAGTCTACAGGGCTAGGTTTAGGACGAGAGTTCGTGCTAAAGGGGAGAGCTTGCAAGAGCTGGCTCAGGATTGGGAAAGAATGGCACACAAGGCCTACCCAACTGCACCACCCGATGTTCTCAAGCTGTTGCTGAGGGATCAGTTTGTAGATGCCTTGGACAGCCCACAATTGAAGATACAAGTACAGCAAGCACACCCCTCTACTATGCAGGATGCAATGGCCAGAGTTCTTGAATTCGAATCCTACGTTAAGTCCAGCACAGAGGTACCAAGGCTGGTACAGTCATCAGAATTCAAGGCCAGAAAAATGGCAGCTTTCAGAGAGGTTTGAGGGACTTTGCTGGCACTGTAACAAACCTGGGTACAAGAGAGCTCAATGCTGGAAATTTCAAC
>NW_013805786.1:0-523 GCF_000517525.1 Limulus polyphemus | reverse complement strand
GGTTCTCTCGAATTGTCAGATTTTGTTAGAGAAAGGATTGTTGTTCAAGCAGATGGTGGAATAAGTCAGCGGCAAATTTCGCAGAATTTGGGAATCCCGCTTTCGACAGTCAACAGAATCATCGTGCAGTTCAGGAAACAAATGAGCAGCGTCCGGGTCGTCCTGGTCCATCGGAGGGGACAAAAAGGGCTGTCAAGAGGAGCATCGAAATGGAACCCAGATTAACGACTGCAGAAGTGGCCAAAGATGGTGAGATGAGCCCGAAATCTGTTCAACGGATTCTTCACAGATTGGGTTATCGTTGCAGAGCAGCTTGACGGAAGCCCTTATTAAGACCTGCCAACATAGTCAGACGAAAGAAGTAGACAAGTGATATGATGACCAAGCCTCTGGACTTTTGGAAGACCGTATTGTTCTCAGACCAATCAAGATTCGCTTAATTTTCGAACAGTGGAAGGATATGGGTTTGGAGAATGCCTCACCAGAGGTTTGGCTCAACAGATTGCAGCCAACTGTGAAGCAT
>NW_013805785.1:0-525 GCF_000517525.1 Limulus polyphemus | reverse complement strand
ATGTGGCAACGTGGACTGTAATGACATGTTAATATAATTAGCCTCAATAACTAGATATGGCAACGTGGCCTGTAATGACATATGAATATAATATACTTAACCTCAATAACTAGATGTGGCAACGTGAATTGTAATGGCATGTTAATATAATTTGCCTCAATAACTAGATATGGCAACGTTTACTGTAAAGACATGTTAATATAATATACTTATCCTCAATAAATATATGTGGCAACGTGGACTGTAATGACATGTTAATATAATTAGCATCAATAACTAGATATGGCAACGTGGCCTGTAATGACATGTGAATATAATATACTTAACCTCAATAACTAGATGTGGCAACGTGAATTGTAATGGCATGTTAATATAATTTGCCTCAATAACTAGATATAGCAACGTGGACTGTAATGGCATGTTTATATAATATACTTAACCTCAATAACTAGATGTGGCAACGTGGACTGTAATGACATGTTAGTATGATATACTTCACTTCAACAACTAGATATGGCAACGAGG
>NW_013805784.1:0-524 GCF_000517525.1 Limulus polyphemus | reverse complement strand
GTTTTTTTTGTTTGTTTTGAATTTTACGCAAAGCTACACGAGGGCTATCTGCGCTAGCCGTCCCTAATTTAGCAGTGTGAGACTAGAGGGAAGGCAGCTAGTCATCACCACCCACCGCCAACTCTTGGGCTACTCTTTTACCAACGAATAGTGGGATTGACCGTCACATTATAACGCCCCCACAGCTGAAAGGGCGAGCATGTGACAGTGATTCGAACCCGCGACCCTCAGATTGCGAGTCGAGTGCCTTAACCACCTGGCCATGCCGGGCCGCCCCATGTAACAATAAAAACTGTAACAAAAATTAAATATTAATTGATGTATTGATGGGCTTTGTTTTTTTCAACTTGAACTGATGTTCACTGAGGGTGTGTTTGTGAAGGACAAAACTATTGGCATCATTATGTTGCGATAATGTACGTGAAAATATAGAACTGTAAACGAGATAATCTTTTAAAATATTTTATCCGTTGTGGACAGTGACCTTCTGACTTATTTCAGCCTTTCTGGATCCCCCCCCCCCC
>NW_013805783.1:0-1271 GCF_000517525.1 Limulus polyphemus | reverse complement strand
CTGTTGGGAGTGAAAATCATTTACTGAGTTCTTGATGTCGGGAATGAAAATCATTTATTGTTTCTTGATGCAGAGAGTGAAAATAATTTACTTCTTTCTTAATGTAGGAAGTTAATCCCTGCAAAAAGAAACAAGTAAATGATTTTCACTCCCTACTTTAAGAAACAAGTTAATGATTTTCACTCCCTGCAAAAAGAAACAAGAAAATTATTTTCACTACATACATCAACAAACAAGTAAATGATTTTAACTACATACATCAAGAAACAAATAAATGATTTTCACTCTCTACATCAAGAAATAAATAAAAGGATTCTCCTACATTAAGAAACAAGTTAATGATTTTCAAACAAGTAAATGATTTTCACTCCCTACAAGTAAATGATTTCCACTCTCTACATCAAGAAACAAATAAATGATTTTCACTCCTTACATTAAGCGATTTTCACTCCCTACATCGAGAAAAAAGTAAATGATTTTCACTACATACATCAAGAAACAAGTAAATGATTTTCACTTCCTACATTAAAAATAATTAAATGATTTTCACTCTCTACATCAAGAAACAAGTAAATGATTTTCACTCCCAACAACTAGAAACTCTACATCAAGAAACAAGCAACTGATTTTCACACCCTACTTTAAGAAACAAGTTAATGATTTTCATTCTCTAAATCAAGAAACAAGTAAAAGTGAAAATCATTTACTTGTTTCTTGATGTAGAGAGTGGAAAATCATTTACTTGTTTCTTGATGTAGAGAGTGAAAATCATTAACTTATTTTTGATGTAGGAAGTGAAAATCATTTACTTGTTTCTTAATGTAGTGAGTGAAAATCATTTATTTGTTTCTTCATGTAAAGAATGGAAATCATTTACTTGTTTCTTAATATAGGGAGTGAAAATCATTTACTTGTTTCCTGATGTAGAGAGTGAAAATCATTTACTTGTTTCTTAACGTAGGGAGTGGAAATCATTTACTTGTTTCTTGATGTAGAGAGTGAAAATCATTAGCTTGTTTCTTGATGTAGAGAGTGAAAATCATTAACTTGTTTCTTAATGTAGGAAGTGAAAATCATTTACTTGTTTCTTAATGTAGTGAGTGAAAATCATTTACTTGTTTCTTGATGTAGAGAGTGAAAATTTTTTACTTCTTTCTTGATGTAGGTAGTGAAAATCATTTACTTGTTTCTTCTTGTAGGGAGTGTAAATCATTTACTTGTTTCTTGTTGTGGGGATGAAAATCATTTACTTGTTAATTATTGTAGAAAGT
>NW_013805782.1:0-523 GCF_000517525.1 Limulus polyphemus | reverse complement strand
CTAGTCAGTTGGACAAAGGTTGTTAAAATTGATGCTTCTAGTCAGTTGGACAAAGGTTGTTAAAATTGATGCTTCTAGTCAGTTGGACAAAGGTTGTTAAAACCAATGCTTCTAGTCAGTTGGACAAAGGTTGTTAAAACTAATACTTCTAGTCAGATGAACAAAGGTTGTTAAAACTGGTGCTTCTAGTCAGTTGGACAAAGGTTGTTAAAACTGATGCTTCTAGTCAGTTGGACAAAGGTTGTTAAAATTAATACTTGTAAGTTAATACTTCTATACGCGTCTATCGTCTGCTAGCGGAACCGGTAATTTTATCGTTAACATATACATCACACGAATCAATTCTACGCAGATTTGAAATTTTTTGGATGTTTGAGTTCACACTTAATTTCGAATATAGCATTATAGGCCTATTTAGTTATATATCATTAACTATACATCTGGCCCGGGCATGGCCAGGTGGTTAGGGCGCTCGACTCGCAATCTGCGTGTCGCGGGCTCGAATCCCCGTCAGACCAAACAT
>NW_013805781.1:0-525 GCF_000517525.1 Limulus polyphemus | reverse complement strand
CAGCATTTAGTTATGGCCAAGGTCTCTGGCAATACCGAGTGATGCCATTCAGGCTCATTAATGCTCCAGCAACATTTGAGAGGCTGATGGAACGAGTATTGGAAGGCCTACAATGGAGGATAGCCCTAGTGTACCTGGATGATGTCATTGTATTTGCAACAATGAGGAAATGTCCCGGCTGGAGAAAGTATTCAAACGTTTGAAAGCAGCAAACCTCAAACTCCATCCCAAGAAATGTCATTTGTTCCAGAAAGAGGTGCTTTACTTAGGCCACATTGTAAGTGAGAATGGTGTGAAAACTGATTCTGATAAGGTGAAAGCAGTGCGTGACTGGCCAACACCAGACAATGTGGGAGAGTTGAGAAGTTTCTTGGGACTCTGTACTTACTACCGGAAGTTTGTGAAGGACTTTGCAGCTATAGCTGCTCCACTACATAATTTAACTAAAAAAGGCCAGAAGTTTGAATGGACAGTTTCTTGCCAGCATTCTTTCAAGACGTTGAAGGAAAAATTGGCCTCCGCTCC
>NW_013805780.1:0-524 GCF_000517525.1 Limulus polyphemus | reverse complement strand
ACTTTCTGCTGATGCGGTCGAAAGTGTTTTTGTCTAGGACTGAGCCATTGATTTTGGCATTTAATATTTGCATAGAGAATCCATTTTTCATCACTGGTGACATTTCTGTCCAAAAATGGTTCACGAGCATTATGCAACAGAAGAGATGAAGCAATGTTCACATGTTGAAAATGATTATCATTGGATAGTTTGAGGCACCCAAACACCTTCTTTATGGAGTTTTCCCATATTCCTTAGATGTTTACATAGTATTTCATGAGAGAGACATGCAATTTCAGGGCCATTTCACGAGTGTTGCTTTGGGTTAGACTCAACAAGCGTCTTCAGAACATCAATATCAATTCCACTATGTTGGCCCCTGCCATCACAGTATTTAAGGCTAATGTCACCTGAAAGAAATTTGCTGAACCATCATTGATACTTACGAACGTTCAAAACATTTCCATAAAATTCTTTGTGGCTACAGAGATGCTGTTTCCCATCTTGTATTCAAAGAGCATCACATGCCGAATGTGTCTCGTCGT
>NW_013805779.1:0-522 GCF_000517525.1 Limulus polyphemus | reverse complement strand
GTTTGGTGGGATGCGGATTCGAACCCGCGACCCTCAGATTGTGAGTCGAGCGCCTTATCCACCTGGCCATGCCGGGCCATTTCTTACTGAAGAATCTTACTTAGATCATGTTGTTTCTTTGAAAGTAACTTCGTTATTTCAGTCTAATGTAACTGTTTTCTTTGAAATTGGAAACTAAATCTTAGCGAGATTCGATCCCAAGATTCTTCATGTTTCTCCAGCCGAGTGCTTCTATAATTTTACAAAACCGCGTCCCTTTATAAAATTTTATAGTTCTAACACTTTAATTCACAGCCAGCAGAGACCCGCAGAACATTTCCGGCCAAATTAGTATCTTTATCGTAACAGTACTTCTTTAAATATAACATTTCTAGCACAATACAAACGAATTGTAATCGTAGACAACTAAATGTGAAAATCCACTTGTATATAGGCTGTACTTTATAAAACTTTAACTTATGTAAGGCCTAAGTTCGATAAAGAGATAAATTAACACTATAACGTGTGTACGTTTTTTTTTGT
>NW_013805778.1:0-525 GCF_000517525.1 Limulus polyphemus | reverse complement strand
CGTATATATACACTGAGTGGTCACAAGTAAATAAACACCTAATTTTTCGTCATTTAACTGATTTATGATAACTAATTTGTGTTCACAGAGCACTATATAAATGAAAATGGTCCGCATACTAATTATATTGTGCTACATCATGCCTAGAACTCAAGGTTCTCTCGAGTTGTCAGATTTTGTTAGAGGAAGGATAGTTGGTCAAGCAGATGGTGGAATAAGTCAGCGGCAAATTTCGCAGAATTTGGGAATCCCGTTTTCCACAGTCAACAGAATCATCGTGCAGTTCAAGAAACACGGCAAGGAAACAACTGAGCAGTGTCCGGGTCGTCCTGGTCCATCGGAGAGGAAAAAAAGGGCTGTCAGGAGGAGCATCGAAATGGATCCCAGATTAACGACTGCAGAAGTGGCCAAAGTTGGTGGGATGAGCCCGAAATCTGTTCAACGGATTCTCCACAGATTGGGTTATCGTTGCAGAGCAGCTGGACGGAAGCCCTTATTAAGACCTCCCAACCTAGTCAGACGAAA
>NW_013805777.1:0-523 GCF_000517525.1 Limulus polyphemus | reverse complement strand
TACATGTTGTTACGCTTCTGCTCGTTTGATAATTTCTGGTATAACTTCTTTCCAAGGAACTTCAGCGATACAAGCCCTTTCTTAATTAATACTAGTTTATTTTTTCTCGATACGACTTTGTAATACACAAAATGTCCACAGTCACTTTAAATTTAACAACCTTTATAACACACGCTATAAATCACAGTGACACACACATTTTACTTACAGTGCCTATTGTTTGCTTGACTCAGTTATCTCTATCTTCAATCTATCTGCATATCTCTTCAATCTATCTGTCGGGCTTATATACTAAAAAGAGGGCGTCCGGAAGAAACTAGGAAATTCACGATTATTCGAGCAACTCCTCGCACACGCCACCAACGCCAATGCGCCAGCAGCGTCACGTGACTTCCGCTGTCGTAACACTGGCCCTTCCTTAGTATTGTTCGTCCCAAACAATAGCCACTAACATTAAACCAAAAGATAATTAACAATAACTTAATTAAATTTACAGAATTTGCAAACGCAAAATTAAAATACA
>NW_013805776.1:0-519 GCF_000517525.1 Limulus polyphemus | reverse complement strand
AGAAGAAAAAGTATCTCGATTTCATAATTTTTTTCAAACTTAAGTTACTTGAACCTCCCTAACTTTTTTTTTCTGCGGGCACCCTTGGACCGTATTAGTATTAGTGCTATTAATTTAACGCACGTTTCAAAAACGTGCTAGAACACCATTTATTTAGGGTTGCTTCTTTCCGTAGTCTCGAAGGTGTCGTTCTATCAACCATGCCAGAAAAAAAAAAGTTTTCTTTCAATAGCTGTAAAAAAAAAAACGTTTGAAGAAAAAAATTCAATACATTATTATATTTTCTACTACTGGTCGCGAATTATAGTCTCGTTACCGAACATGCTCGTCTTTTCAGTCATGGACGTTATAACGTTACAGTCAATCCTGCCATTCGTTGGTAAAAAAGTAGCCCAAAAGTTGACAGTAGATGTTGTTGACTAGCTGCCTTCTAAATTAGGGACGACTAGCTCAGATAGCTCGACTTGTAATCTGCGGGTCGAGGGTTCGAATCCCCGTCACACCAAACATGCTCGCCCT
>NW_013805775.1:0-526 GCF_000517525.1 Limulus polyphemus | reverse complement strand
TGAAAGCAGTGCATGACTGGCCAACACCAAACAATGTGGGAGAGTTAAGAAGTTTCTTTGGACTCTGTACCTATTACCGAAGGTTTGTGAAGTACTTTGCAACTATTGCTGCTCCATTACATGATTTGACTAAAAAAGGCCAGAAGTTTGAATGGACAGTCTTTTGCCAGCATTCTTTCAAGACGTTGAAGGAAAAATTGTCCTCCACTCCACTTTTAAAGCTTCCAGATCCCTCACTGCCATACATACTGGATTGTGATGTCGGAATTGGAGGAGTCTTGTCTCAGAAAGTGGGCGAAAACGAACATGTAGTGGCCTACTTCAGTAGGGTTTTAAGTAGACCAGAGAGTAACTACGGTGTAACTTGGAGGGAACTCTTTGCTATAGTAAAGAGTCTGACATATTTCCATCCTTACCTCTATGGTGCAAGGTTTACCATCAGGACAGACCATGCTGCGTTACACTGGTTAAGATCATTAAAAACCAAGAGGGACACCTAGCATGTTGGATCGGGAAAATAGACCAG
>NW_013805774.1:0-524 GCF_000517525.1 Limulus polyphemus | reverse complement strand
AAGAAAATACTTGTGTCGCTAAAGTTTCGTCGGAACGAATTTACGGGAAATCAATTAACAAACGGAGACGTAACAAATTGGTGTCAGAAGTGGGGTAAAAAAAATGGAGACGAGAAGCGACAAATCAAACTACAGCTTAGCAGACTTGACGGCAGCAATACAAGAGCAGCAAAAGAAACAAGAAGAACGAGAAAAGAAACAAGAAGAGAGACAACAGCAGTTGCAAGAAAACCTGCAACAGTGGCAGCTCAAACAGCAAAATAAACAAGAGAAATTACAGCAGTTGTTGGAGGAAAAAGAAAATAACAAGAAGAACGAGAAGAGAAATTACAGCAGTGGTTAGAGGAGAAAGAAAATAATCAAGAAGAAAAATTACAACAGTGGCAACTGGAACAAGAAAGGAAACAGGAAGAAAGTCTCCAACAGTTGCAGGAAAGTCAGCAGCAACTACAGGAAAGTCAACAACAGTGGCAAGAAGTACAGATGGAAAACATTAGTAAATTTAAAAGCGAATTAGATACATC
>NW_013805773.1:0-529 GCF_000517525.1 Limulus polyphemus | reverse complement strand
CACTACCTTAACTCTCTACATGGTTGGTCAATTGACTGACCTCATAACAACCAAAAAAAAAAATTGAAATAAATCTAAATTACCCTCTTTTTTCTTTCCAGAATGACTTCAAATGTAGCATGAAATACATTCGTTAATCTTAAGTAGCTTTAAACTTGCAACAATATACATCTATTTATAATTAAATTTTATTGTTTTTTTGTTCTTTTGACTGCCCTTTAAACTGTGTCTAACTACTATTCGTGCCATTATAAGTTGTAAATCACTTGGGGTATGTGCAACTCATATGACGTTATCAAATTACATTACCCACAAGCTACTTGTAGGTGTTCGCATGTGTGCCTCGTGAAATATTTTTATCATATCATTATTTATTTTACCTAATCTAACCTAAAAAGATCCCTATTTTTACATTTTAATTACTTTTATAGTAATAAATAAAGAATAAGCATGAAAAACAGGAAATAAAGTACTTACCCAATATTCTTTTTTTTTTGCTGTCAATCACATTTAACCCTACTTTTTTCTT
>NW_013805772.1:0-525 GCF_000517525.1 Limulus polyphemus | reverse complement strand
AGGACGTATCGTCTTTGGTACTGGTCTCTATCTCATTGGCTTCTGCTTCACGTGGGGTTCATCTCCTTCATCAGGAAATGTTCCATTATCGGTAACATTCACATCAGTGGTAGTAACTTCATTAACAGCTTGACTGTTTCCCTTCTTTAAACCAGGTAGAGTTTCTTCTTTGACAGTGGCTTTTTCAGGTGACATGTCTTCAACAGCATCATTTGTTCCGTTGTTCCCTTCGTTCCAACTGAAATATCCTGGACCATGATAAAGCTAAAGCCTGTTGGCATGCATCACCTTTGGATTACCTCGCCGACCACATTTTATCTGGAAAGTCAAAGTCTGAGAGACGATCCACTATATTATATGGGCCTTCCCATGGAGAAGACAACTTAGGAGACTTCCCTTTGGTCTTCCTGGGATTATACAACCACACCTTGCCTCCTGGTACAAAGCCGACTTCAGTAGATCTCTTATCATAACATAGCTTCATGGAATCACCAGACGTTTTCAAGTTTGAACGCACTTGATGGT
>NW_013805771.1:0-525 GCF_000517525.1 Limulus polyphemus | reverse complement strand
ATTGATTCATTGTAAAGGGTTCATAAAAGGTATGGTAGAATGACTTTGGTGATACAAGGGATATCTTGTAGGGATAGATTAAGTTCTCAAATTTATTTTTTTGTGAGAAAAAAAAAAGATAAGAGATCTCGATGATCTTATTGAAATTGAGAAGATTACCTGAGGGATCGAAAGGACAAATGCTTTTAATTTCTTTGTACTATATTTTGAAGACAATATGTCCAGATGGCATAAGTTTAAGGTCAGGAAAAGATTAACTAGGCTCCAGTAGAGAGAGACAGTTATATTTTTCTTATAGAGTGATTGATTTACGGAATGATTTATCGGAAGCCAACACTTTACAATAATTTAAGAGGAGTATTGATGAGTTTTTACAAAATAGAGGCTCAATTAAAAATTTTATATTGTTGCGTCAGCGAGGTCACGTGACTAGTATCACGCCACGTCCTTCTCGAACCTTCGTGAATTATCGGGAGACTACTAAATTGGGGGTAGTCTGGTATATATAAGATGGTCACAACGTGA
>NW_013805770.1:0-519 GCF_000517525.1 Limulus polyphemus | reverse complement strand
CAAGCTGAATAGGGTGTCTATGTTAGTTACATGTATTTTCTAACATATGCATACAATGTTTGTGAAGGTAACGCTTATTTCACGGTTTTACTTTTAACAGGATTTAATTTTAACAAAAAGGTTTTTTTACATGCCAAATGACAGTTTATATAAGACATTTCTAGTCAGGCCAGATTAACACGTATACAGAAATTGCACAATATTTAGTAACTTTATGTTTCTTCAATTAAAAATAGTGCGATTCTAAGAGTATAATTCATTAATAAAACTAAACAGCGAAAAAATAATCTTTCTACACTCTTACCAAATTGATTTATTTTGTAACGTTTCGGCCTTAGGTCTAAAGTATCTGAAGTAGGCCTAAAACCGAAACGTTAGAAAATAAAATCAATTTAATAAGAGTGTAGAAAGCATTTTTATTTATTTATTCGTTGTTCATTTTATTAATTTCATGTGTTCTGCCTGTTACAGTACACAGTGTAAATAAAGTATAAAAAAATTGGATGATTTCTATATAAA
>NW_013805769.1:0-927 GCF_000517525.1 Limulus polyphemus | reverse complement strand
TGTCAATAAGAAGACACAAGATTTAACAATACTGTGTACTGTCAATAAGAAGACACAAAATTTAACAATACTGTGTACTTTCAATAAGAAGACACATGATTTAACAATATTGTGTACTTTCAATAAAAAGACACAAGATTTAACAATACTGTGTACTGTCAATAAGAAGACACAAGATTTAACGATACTGTGTACTGTCAATAAGAAGACACAAGATTTAACGATACTGTGTACTGTCAATAAGAATACACAAGATTTAACGATACTGTGTACTTTCAATAAGAAGACACAAGATTTAACGATACTGTGTACTGTCAATTAGAACACACAAGATTTCGATACTGTGTACAAGACACAAGATTTAACAATACTGTGTACTGTCAATAAGAAGACACAAGATTTAAAAGTATTGTGTAGTTTCAATAAAAAGACACATGATTTAACGATACTGTGTACTGTCAATAAAAAGACAAAGGATATAACGAAACTGTGTACTGTCAATATGAAGACATAAGATTTAACGATACTGTGTACTGTCAATAAGAGAACACAATATTTAACAATACTGTGTACTATCAATAAAAAGACACAAGATTTAACAATACTGTTAACTGTCAATAAGAAGACACAATATTTAACAAAACTGTGTATGGTCAATAAGAAGACCCACGATTTAACAATACTGTGTACTATCAATAAAAAGACACAAGATTTAACAATACTGTGTACTGTCAATAAGATGACACAAGATTTAACAATATTGTGTACTATCAAAAAAAGACACAAGATTTAAGGATACTGTGTACTATCAATAAGAAGACACAAGATTTAACGATACTGTGTACTGTCAATAAGAAGACACAAGATTTAACGATACTGTGTACTTTCAATAAGAAGACACAAGATTTAACAAAACTCTGTACTGTC
>NW_013805768.1:0-523 GCF_000517525.1 Limulus polyphemus | reverse complement strand
TCAATAAGAAGACACAAGATTTAACAATACTGTGTACTCTCAATAAGAAGACACAAGATTTAACGTACTGTGTACTGTCAATAAGAAGACACAAGATATAACGATACTGTGTACTGTCACTAAGAAGACACAAGACTTAACGGTACTGGGTACTTTCAATAAGAAGACACAAGATTTAACGATACTGTGTACTGTCAATAAGAAAACACAAGATTTAACGATACTGTGTACTGTCAATAAGAAGACACAAGATTTAACGATACTGTGTACTTTCAGTAAGAAGACACAAAATTTAACTATACTGTGTACTGTCAATAAGAAGACACAAGATTTAACGATATTGTGTACTGTCAATAAGAAGACACAAGCTATAACGATACTGTGTACTGTCACTAAGAAGACACAAGATTTAACGATACTGTGTACTTTCAATAACAAGACATAAGATTTAACGATACTGTGTACTGTGAGTAAGAAAACACAAATTTAACGATACTGTGTACTTTCAATAAGAAGACACAAG
>NW_013805767.1:0-581 GCF_000517525.1 Limulus polyphemus | reverse complement strand
TTCGTAGATGCCTTGGACAGTCCACAACATAAGATACAAGTGAAGCAAGCACACCCCCTCTACCATGCAGGATGCAATGGCTTGAGCTCTCGAATTTGAATCCTACGTTAAGTCCAGCACAGAGGTACCAAGGTTAGTACAGTCATCTGGATTCAAGGCTAGAAAAGGTCAGCTTTCAGAGAAGTTTGAGGGACTTTGCTGGCACTCTAACAAGCCTGGACACAAGAGAGCCCATTGCTGGAAACTTCAACACAGGATACAGGAAAGGCTGTTGGAACTGTGGGGAGCAAGGACATCTGAGGAGCCAGGGTAAGAAAAATACCATCAATAAGTCAGCTTCGGGAAACCAGTAGTGGTTGGTGCCAAGGGACGCCCACCAGCCTCCATCGTGAAAGTCCCAACAGCTAAGTGTAAAATGGCAAGCACACATAGTATCTACGTGACAGGGAAGCTGGATGGCCAAAGGTGCAACTTTGTCATAGATTCTGACTTTCAGCAGACCCTTGTGAGCATCAAGGTGTTAGATCACGAAGGAGTACCAGAAGCTGTACAGAAGCTCTGTGGTGTGACAGGACATTATG
>NW_013805766.1:0-526 GCF_000517525.1 Limulus polyphemus | reverse complement strand
GTGTGATGCCATTCGGGCTTAGCAATGCCCCAGCAACATTTGAGAGGCTGATGGAAAGAGTACTGGAAGTTCTAGAATGGAGGATAGCCCTAGTGTACCTAGATGATGTCATTGTGTTTGCAACAACGTTTGATGAGGAAATGTCACGGTTAGAGGAAGTATTCAAGTGTTTGAAAGCAGCAAATATCAAACTCCATCCCAAGGAATGCCACTTGTTCCAGAAAGAGGTGCTTTACTTGGGTCACATTGTAAGAGAGCATGGTGTGTGAACTGATCCTGACAAGGTGAAAGCAGTGCGTGATTGGCTAACACCAGACAATGTGGGAGAGTTAGAAGTTTTTGGGACTTTGTACCTATTACCGGAAGTTTGTGAAGGACTTTGCAACTATAGCTGCTCCCCTACATGATTTAACAAAAAAAGGCCAGAAGTTCGAATGGACAGTTTCTTGCCAGCGTGCTTTTAAGACATTGAAAGAAAAATTGGCGTCAGCTCCACTTCTAAAGCTTCCAAATCCCTCACTGCCAT
>NW_013805765.1:0-811 GCF_000517525.1 Limulus polyphemus | reverse complement strand
GGTTTTTCTTGAGGAAACATTCTAACTACGCATGCTTATGCAGCAGGTTCTCGGTCAGAAAGCGTAACGGTCGTGCATACAAACAAGCAGAATAATAGTATAGATTATTACAGAATTTGAAGACCATAAGTGTAACATAATCATTTTCTACTGTGTATTTTTTAATCATAAACGCAAGCTACGTCTTTGACGACTTGACTAGTCCAGTAAATAACTAAAGCAAGAAAGCTTTAGTAGCCCTCTTTCATGACGTGGGTGTTCTAATGTAATATCGACACAAAATACTGGAGTCCCAAACAATACGTAATGGGTGAGGGGGCAGAAAACATATAGTACGCGGAAGAAACGTTTCACAAGGTTCAACTGTGGGGTCATCTAACAATAATTTTACAGGTGATAAAAAACATAGTCATGTTACAGGTGATAAAAAACATAGTTATGTCACAGGTGATAAAAACATAGTCATGTCACAGGTGATAAAACATAGTCATGTCACAGGTGATAAAAACATAGTCATGTCACATGTGATAAAACATAGTCATGTCACAGGTGATAAAAACATAGTCATGTCACAGGTGATAAAAACATAGTCATGTCACATGTGATAAAAACATAGTCATGTCACAGGTGATAAAAACATAGTCACGTCACATGTGATAAAAACATAGTCATGTTACAGGTGATAAACATAGTCATGTCACAGGTGATAAAAACACATAGTTATGTCACAGGTGATAAAAACATAGTCATGTCACAGGTGATAAAAACAAAACATAGTCATGTCACATGTGATAAAAAACATAGTCATGAC
>NW_013805764.1:0-1260 GCF_000517525.1 Limulus polyphemus | reverse complement strand
GTTAAATCTTGTGGCTTGTTATTGATAGTACACAGTATCATTAAATCTTACGACTTGTTATGATAGTACACAGTATCGTTAAATCTTGTGTCTTCTTATTGAAAATACACAGTATTGATAAATCCTTTTTCTTCTTATTGACAGGACACATTATTGTTAAATTATGTTTCTTCTTATTGACAGTACACAATATTGATAAATACTGTATCTTCTTATTGAAAGGACACAGTATTGATAAATCCTGTATCTTCTTATTGACAGGACACAGTATTGTTAAATCTTGTTTCTTCTTATTGACAGTACACATTATTGATAAATCCTGTATCTTCTTATTGACAGGACACAGTATTGTAATATCTTGTGTCTTCTTTTGACAGTACACAGTATTGATAAATCCTGTATCTTCTTATTGACAGGACCACGTATCGTTAAATCTTGTGTCTTCTTATTGACAGTACACAGTATTGATAAATCCTCTATCTTCTTATTGACAGGACTCAGTATTGTTAAATCTGGTGTCTTTATTTAACGATACTGTGTACTGTCAGTAAAAAGACACTATCAATAACAAGCCACAAGACAAGATTTAACGATACTGTGTACTATCATAACAAGTCATAAGATTTAATGATACTGTGTAAATCCTGTCAGTAAAAAGATAAAGGATTTATCAATACTGTGTACTGTCAATAAGAAGACACAAGATTTAACGATACTGTGTACTGTCAATAAGAAGACCACAAAATTTAACAAAATTGTTGAATACTGTGTACTGTCAAAAAGAAGACACAAGATTTAACAATACTGTGTCCTGTCAATAAGAAGATACAGGATTTATCAATACTGTGTCCTGTCAATAATAAGATACAGGATTTATCAACACTGTGTACTGTCAATAAGAAGACACAAGATTTAACGATACTGTATACTGTCAATTAGAAGACACAAGATTTAACAATACTGTGTCTTGTCAATTTGAAAATACAGGATTTATCAATACTGTGTACTGTCAATAAGAAGATGTGTACTATCATAACAAGTCATAAGATTTAATGATACTGTGTACTATCAATAACAAGCCACAAGATTTTACAATACTGTTCCTGTCAATAAGAAGATACAGGATTTAGTATCGTTAAATCTTGTGTCTTCTATTTGACAGTACACAGTATTGATAAATCCTTTATATTCTTATTGACAGGATACATTATTGTTAAATTTTTTGTCTTCTTATTGACAGTACACAGTATTGATAAATCC
>NW_013805763.1:0-525 GCF_000517525.1 Limulus polyphemus | reverse complement strand
GTCAGCTTTGAACCAGGAAACAAGATGTGGTTGTATTATCCCAGGAAGACCAAAGGGAAGCCTCCTAAGTTGTCTTCTCCATGGGAAGGCTCATATGACATAATGGATCGTCTCTCAGACGTGACTTTCTGAATCAAATGTGGTCGGCGAGGTAAGCCAAAAGTGGTGCATGCCAACAGGCTTTGGCGTTATCATGGTACAGGACATTTCAGTTGGGACGAAGTGAATAAAGGAAAAAATGACACTGCTTAAGAAGTGTCACCTGAAAAAGCCACTGTCGAAGAAGAAACTCTACTCAGTTTTGAGAAGGGAAACGGTGAAGCTCTTGATGAAGTTACTACCACCGACGTGACTGTTATCGACGATAGGACATTTCCTGGTGAAGCAGATGAACCCCACTGAAGCAGAAGCCAATGAGATAGAGACCAGTATGGAAAAAGATACGTCCCGTAAAATTAAGAGACTTTGTTGAATTGTAATTTTGTGTTTATAATCCTGTACATTTAATTAAGTTATTGTTAATTG
>NW_013805762.1:0-524 GCF_000517525.1 Limulus polyphemus | reverse complement strand
TTCTCTATCACTTTTCTCTTTTTCTCTTTCAATATATGCATGAGTTTTTTAACTTGTTCAATTGTCAAACTTTTCTTTAAAAAAATTTTTAGATTTTTTTTTGTGAAACTTCAAAGTTATCAGAAATGACCACGCTTACAATTCTATACTTTTAACTTACCTCACCAACAGGTTTGTATAAGTTTTAAGAACTAGATATGTATATACTTAAAATATGGTACAAACTGTCAGGGTGACTTTGTAGGAAGAGGTAGCAGTTAAAGTAGTGGCGGTAGGGATGCTTTCTGCTACCTGCTTTGAACACCCAGCTCTTAACGCCTTTCCACAGTGTTTCATGTGATTAATTAATTGACAGTCATTGGCCGCAGAAGTGTCTTACAGGCTGAAGTTGAAAAGTCACAAGTCAAGATAGGAAATGGTTATAGCTCAAGAAACGGCTCTTCATATCAGTCTAATGATGGCTGTTGGAGTTGAAACTTCAGCTGAGTTTATGTATTATTGCAATAGTGACAGCCATTTTATTC
>NW_013805761.1:0-749 GCF_000517525.1 Limulus polyphemus | reverse complement strand
ATTATATATATATATATATATATATATATATATATACTAAATAATTTTGAAGTGTTCAGATGCACCAAATTTATATTCTACAATCTGGATTTCTTTGTTTTTTACGGATAGTATCTGATCAGAGACTTTACACAAAGATGATACAACGATGTTTTCTGTATTTATTAACTCAAAACTAACTTTTAGGCAAGTATAATATAAATACGTAGCCGTTTAAGAAGGCATTTTCGAAGATTTTATTTTAAAGATTTTGACTGAACTATTTAACATCAAAATTCGATTATTCCATTCTAAAACTATTTCTGCTCCACCTGATTCGTTGTCCTTTTTTATTATTATTCAGATTATTTGTGTTACTATTAGTAACCGCAGCTTATTTACCATCAAATCGTATTTGGGGATAAAATGATATATTTGTTTCATTAGTTAAATTAGATAGTTAAAGTTTAATACCATAAAACATATTACTCATACACATTAGTGAATATATTACATAACACAGGTTGATATCAGGTTCTGTCAGTAAACACATTAGTGAATATATTACATAACACAGGTTGATATCAGGTTCTGCCAGTAAACACAGTAGTGAATATATTACATAATAGAAGCTGATATCAGGTTCAGTCAGAAAACACATTAGTGAATATATTACATAACACAGGTTGATATCAGGTTCTGTCAGTAAACACAGTAGTGAATATATTACATAATATAAGCTGATATCAGGTTCAGTAAGAAAACACATT
>NW_013805760.1:0-523 GCF_000517525.1 Limulus polyphemus | reverse complement strand
CGCTAAAACGATAGGGGGCATAGTGTAGATATCTCGCTGTGTAGCTTTGCACTTAAACACACACACGCAAAATAAACAGTTAATTAAAGTAGGGCCATGATGAACCACCAGGGTCGCACCTGGCCATTGCTAGAGTGTGCACCAATCCCTGTCTGATATCATATAGGGCCTATGATCTTAAGCCTAAAAAAGTCGAGTAGATAAAACCCCAGGAATCTCAGCAAGGGCACTGTGACTCTTAGCAAAATAGCCCCCAGTGTCACAGCGGTATGTCTGCAGACTTACAACACTAGAAACCGGGTTTCGATACCCATGGTAGGCGAGCACAAATAGCCCATTGTGTAGCTTTGTGCTTAAACTCGAAACAAACATTAACAAAACAAGAAAGCTTCCTCTGACAGCAGAACCATTATCAACTATGTGCTTGGAGAGCTGAATTTAAAAAATACATTTTAACTATTACAGTACCTAACCACTGAGAAAATACTAATATGTTGAGTGCTTTGAGTTATGTCGAGTGAAT
>NW_013805759.1:0-1382 GCF_000517525.1 Limulus polyphemus | reverse complement strand
TTCATGGAGTAGTTGTACCAAGTAAGGCTAAAGATGAGTATGGTGGTTATCAATTCGGTAACTAGAGTTACACCTAAGTGTTCGAGGAGTAGTTGTACCAAGTAAGGCTAAAGATGAGTATGGTGGTTATAATTTCTGTAACTAGAGTTACACCTAACCACTATACTCATCTTTAGCGTTATTTGGTACAAGAACTCCACGAACACCTAGGTGTAACTATAGTTACCGAATTTATAACCACCATACTCATCGTTAGCATTATTTGGTAAAACCACTACACAAACACCTATGTGTAACTCTAGTTACCGAATTTATAACCACCATACTCATATTAAGAATTATTTAGTACAACAACTCCACGAACACCTAGGTGTAACTCTAGTTACCGAATTTAATCCCAACATACTCATCTTTAGCCTTACTTGGTACAACTACACCTCGAACACTTATAAATTCGGTAACTAGAGTTACATCTAGGTGTTCGTGAAGTTGTTGTACCAAATAACGTTAAAGATGAGTATGGTTGTTATAAATTCGGTAACTGCCTTACTTGGTACAACTACTTCATGAACACCTAGTTCTAACTCTAGTTACCGAATTTGTAACCACCATACTCATCTTTAGCGTTATTTGATACAACAACTCTACGAACACCTAGGCGTAACTATAGTTACCGAATTTATAAATACGATACTCATCGTTAGCGTTATTTGGTAAAACCACTCCACAAACACCTAGGTGTAACTTTAGTTACCGAATTTATAACAACCATACTCATCTTTAACGTTATTTGGTACAACAACTTCACGAACACCTAGATGTAACTCTAGTTACCGAATTTATAACCACTATACTCATCTTTAGCGTTTTTTGATACAAGAAATACACGAACACCTAGGTCTAACTCTAGTTACCGAATTTATAACCACCATACTCGTTTTTAGCGTTATTTGGTACAAAAACTCTACGAACACCTAGGCGTAACTATAGTTACCGAATTCATAAATACGATACTCATCGTTAGCGTTATTTGGTAAAACCACTCCACAAACACCTAGGTGTAACTTTAAAAGATGAGTATGATGGTTATAAATGCGGTAACTATAGTTACACCTAGGTATTTATGGAGTAGTTGTACAAAGTAAGGCCAAAGATGAGTATGGTGGTTATAAATTCTGTAACTAGAGTTACACCTAGGTGTTCGTGGAGTAGTTGTACCAAGTAATGTAACTGTAGTTACGAATTTATAACCACCATACTCATCTTGAACACCTAGGCCATACTCATCTTTAGCCTTACTTGGTACAACTACTCCACCGAATTGATAACCATAACTAGAGTTACACCTAAGTGTTCGAGGTGTAGTTGTACCAAGTATGGCT
>NW_013805758.1:0-525 GCF_000517525.1 Limulus polyphemus | reverse complement strand
ACACCAGAAACTCGTAATAGACCAACTAAAATATATTAAGACTAGCTTTGATAAATGTTCATGAAAAGTGTGCCACTTAATTCAGGGTTGTTTTGTATTTTTGTAAACTGCATAAAACAACAAAATTATCTATAACAGTTGGTGGTTATACTTAGAAATAATACTCCCAGTTTCTAAAAGAATTCCATGCAGTTATCTCTCCAGTAAATAAAAAAAGAAAGTATCTTTATATTTTGTTAAGATTATCAATATTCAAATAAAACGAACTTTAATTTTGCTAATTAAATTTCTGATTTAATGCCTGAATCACCTTATCCAACATGGGCATCTCGCCATGCTGGGGACTAGAGACATGAGTTTTGTCCATACTGGTGGGAACTTTTCCATCCACCACATGAAAATTTGAATTCATAAATCCAAATGAATTTTTACAAAAATAATAGTGAAGGAACTACTAAATGAACAAGTAATTCCAACTAAAAGAGAAAAACTAGCATGAAAACACACGAAGACATCACAAAATTC
>NW_013805757.1:0-644 GCF_000517525.1 Limulus polyphemus | reverse complement strand
TCGCCTCAGTTCTTACTGGTTTATATATACAAGACTACACTATATCTAGAAGGATCCCGAGATTTAAGGAAGGGACGTGAATGTTCGAGAAGGACGTGGCGTGATACTAGTCACGTGAACCTCCGCTGACGCAACAATATTGTTGCGTCATCGAGATCATGTGATTCTCACGCCCTCTACTTTCTAGAACCATCCTGTACTTTGGCGAATGCTCTAGTATTTACTAGATACAGGGTAGCCTGGTATATAAAAGAGGGTGACAACGTGACGGTGATGTAATGTGTGTGTAGATAGTGAGTAATTGATCTGCAGTCAGAAGTATTATTGAGCACGTTTGTTGTTATAGCGTTTGTTTAGCGCGATTGTTGAAGTTGAGTGTATCGGTAAAGTTATATTCGGAAAGAATAAACCAGTTTTATTAAGAAAGGACTTGTGTCGCTTAAGTTTCGTCGGAACGAAGTTACGGAAAATCAATTAACAAACCGAGACGTAACAATATAATAGAATACAGACGAAATTTCAGACGAATATTCCGACAATACCAGGACAAAAGAGACAGAATATTCAGACAATACCAGGACGAAAGAAACAGAAAGTTAAAAGAAAACAAGAAAATATTTAGAGAAAATTGAAAGAAGATCAAG
>NW_013805756.1:0-525 GCF_000517525.1 Limulus polyphemus | reverse complement strand
GCTGACATTGAAGACCCGTGCATATTAGGGTTGGATTACTTACTACCGAGGAAGTGTTTAGTTAACGTTGATAAAATGATGTTTGGGAATAACAAAAGCCAAATTCCTGTAAGTGTTGCTGCATCTGTTGATTTGCATGTCACAGCACTTACGTCAACTACAATAGCCCCTATGTCAGAGAAGATAATTTGAGGTAGAATGAAGAACATCCCCAAGGAAGCAGTGGAAGACCCATCCAGGCCAGCAGACGTGAATATTGTATAGTTACTTGTGGCAGGTCACCAAGTAGTACCCATAACAGTGGCTAATTTCTCCAAATGTGAGCAGATACTCAAGGAAGGGGCATTGTTGGGTGTGTGCCAGGAGGTAGAGCTAGTCAATGTTGAAGCAACAAATACAACCATAAAGAAAGGACATACACTTCCAGAACATTTAACTGACCTCTATAAGAAGAGCACAGTCCATTTGTCATCACCACAGGTTCTTCAGGTTAGGGAACTTTTGGCGAATTATGCAGACGTCTTT
>NW_013805755.1:0-520 GCF_000517525.1 Limulus polyphemus | reverse complement strand
ATCACAACACCAGTATACGCAGTCCGTCTACTGTTTACACATTACAACACCAGTGTATGCAGTCCGTCTGCTGTTTACATATCACAACACCAGTGTATGCAGTCCGTCTACTGTTTAAACTTCACAACACCAGTGTATGCAGTCCGTCTACTGTTTACACATCACAACACCAGTGTATGCAGCCCGCCTACTGTTTACACATCACAACACCAGTATACGCAGTCCGTCTACTGTTTACACATTACAACACCAGTGTATGCAGTCCGTCTACTGTTTACACATCACAACACCAGTGTATGCAGTCCGTCTACTGTTTAAACTTCACAACACCAGTGTATGTAGTCCGTCTACTGTTTACACATCACAACACCAGTGTATGTAGTCCGCCTACTGTTTATACATCACAACACCAGTATACGCAGTCCGTCTACTGTTTACACATTACAACACCAGTGTATGCAGTCCGTCTACTGTTTACACATCACAACACCAGTGTATGCAGTCCGTCTACTGTTTAAAC
>NW_013805754.1:0-524 GCF_000517525.1 Limulus polyphemus | reverse complement strand
ATATGGTAATTAAATCTTGTGATTAAACATTTAGACCCATATATATATATTGTAAATAAAAACTTCTGTTAAAAATTCACATTGCTATATATACATATATATATGTATGGTAAATAAAAACTTCTGATTAAACATTCTCAACGACATATATATTTATGTATACATATGGTAAATAAAAACTTCTGTTTAAAAATTCACATCGGTATATATATATGGTAAATAAAACTTATGATTAAACATTCTCATCGATATATATATATATATATATGGTAAAAAAAACTTGTAATTAAACATCGACATCGATATATATATATGGTAAATTAAATTTTCTGATTAAACATTTACAACGAGAAATATATATATATATATATGGTAAATAAAACTTTTTGATTAAACACTTACAAGGACATATTTATAAATATATGGTAAATAAAAACTTCTAATTAAATATTCTCAACAATATACATATACATGGTAAGTAAAACTTCTATTTAAATATTCACATCGATATATATATGGTAAAT
>NW_013805753.1:0-700 GCF_000517525.1 Limulus polyphemus | reverse complement strand
GTTTCTATAATCAATATTTCAGAACACTATTTATAGATATGTTTCTATAATCAATATTTCAGAACACTATTTATAGATATGTTTCTATAATCAATGTTTCAGAACCCTATTCATAACTGTTTCTATAATCAATGTTTCAGAACACTGTTAGTATACTAAACAATACTGCTAAATATGGCTCAATGCTGTTAAATACAAGTTAATACACTACCAATACCATTAAATATAAGTTAACATACTACCCAACTCTTTTAAATACAATTTAATATACTACCCAATACTTCTAAATACAAGTTAATATATTTTCCAATACCATTAAATACAAGTTAATATATTTCCCAACTCTTTTAAATACAAGTTAATATACTACCCAATACCATTAAATACATGTTAATATACTACCAATACTTCTAAATACAAGTTAATATACTACCCAATACTTCTAAATACAAGTTAATATACTACCCAATACTTCTAAATACAAGTTCATATACTACCCAATACTTCTAAATACAAATTAATATACTACCCAATACTTCTAAATACAAGTTAATATACTACACAACACTTCTAAATACAAGTTAATATACTACACAATACTTCTAAATACAAGTTAATATACTACCCAATACTTCTAAATACAAGTTCATATACTACCCAATACTTCTAAATACAAATTAATATATTTCCCAATACCATT
>NW_013805752.1:0-525 GCF_000517525.1 Limulus polyphemus | reverse complement strand
CTCAGTCCTAGACAAAATCACTTCCGACCCAAACCTGGACTCCATCCACAGAAAGTGATGCTTTGCATTTGGTGGAACATCGAAGGAGTAATTCATTTCGAACTCCTCAATCCACAGCAAACTGTCAATGCAGAGATCTATAGTCAGCAACTGGAACGTTTAAATTAAGCCCTTCATCAGAAACGCCCTTTACTCGTCAATTGGAAAGGTGTTCTTCTTCTCCACGACAATGCACGTCCACATGTAGCACGTTTGACGCAACACAAGATTATGGAGTTAGGTTGGGAAATTCTCCCCCACCCACCATATTCTCCAGATATGGGACCATCAGATTACCATCTTATTCACTGGAAAACGTATGCAAATGTAGAAGGTGTTAAAGAGGATATCGACATGTTTCTTGCTTCCAAGCAAAAATATTTCTTTAATAAGGGAATTAACAACCTGATTTTAAGATGGGAAAAGCATCATTGATAAGATTGGAGACTATTTCATTTAATAAATGTTTTGTTTTGATATAAAAGT
>NW_013805751.1:0-907 GCF_000517525.1 Limulus polyphemus | reverse complement strand
GCACAAGAAGTTAAGCACAAAGCTACACAAGGGGCTTTCTGTGCACTGCCCACTACGGGCATCAAAACCCGGTTTATAGTGTTGTAAGTTCGCAGACAAACATAAAATCTGACAAAAGCATTGTGTTTTCTGATAGTATGCAGACTCTTGGGTACATAATGAGTACACTATTTATCTGTCCTAAATATCATGTAACCGTTTTTATTTATAGAACAGCTAACTTACTGTTATTCTAAAAAGTAAGTATATTTTCTATTTTCCATATAGTCTTTTTAAAGTTACCGTTTACAAGTGTTTTTATTTCCTCACCCAGCAGAGTGTGTAAGGAGCGATTTATATATATATATTATATCGGAATCTGTTTGTATTAATAAGCCTATTAGTTAGTTTATATATTTTTATAATTCCAAGTTAAAGGCTAACGTCACAATATGTAATGATATTCCAAAAAAAAGTACGAAAACATGGTCAACTCTTGGTATACCTTATCTGACCAAATAGTAGGATTTGATCATAACTTTTGAAGGAAATCAACGGCCCCAACTGCGAAGCACATTTTTACTGCTATGGCATGTGAACCATGAATCTGGACATGCTAACTACTAGACCTCTACCGGCACTTGGAAGATTACACTAAATGTGTTCATAACATCAAAATACAATATTATGTAACGAAACTTGGATCTCTAAGCAACAGGTACATACCTGAAAAGTCGTTGTTTGTCAGGATCGCTTGTGTACACCCATCCAGTTGATCCGAGACCCTCGTGCTAGACGAAACGCACAAGGACAGTAAAAATATATACTTAATTAAGATTAGGAGAAATAAATATTTAAATGTGTGAGAGATCTGGCTAGTTAGATAGTTTTTCTTGATTTTGTTTTTCATTACTGAAGATATGTAAAC
>NW_013805750.1:0-522 GCF_000517525.1 Limulus polyphemus | reverse complement strand
GTAATGCGCGTGAACCATTTTTGGAAAGAATTGTCACCGTGATGAAATGTGGATTCTGTATGCGAATATTAAACGCCAAAAACAATGGCTCTGTGCCAGAAAAAAAACACACTTCCAACCCTAAAACCTTGACTTCATCCGCAGAAAGTGATGCTTTGCATTTGGTGGGACATCAAAGGAGTAATTCATTTCGAACTACTGAATCTACAACGAATTGTCAATGCAGAGATCTATAGTCAGCAACTGGAACGTTTAAATCAAGCCTTTCAACAGAAACGCCCTTCATTCGTCAATCGGAAAGGTGTTCTTCTTCTCCACGACAATGCAACACAAGATTATGGAGTTGAATTGGGAAGTTCTCCTCACCCACCATATTCTCGAGATACGACACCATCAGATTACCATCTTTTCGTTGCTGCAACACCATCTTAATGAGAAAACGTATGCAAAAGTGGAAGGTGTTAAAGAGGACATCGACATGTTTTTTGCTTCAAAGCTAAGTGATTTCTTTAATCAGGGTCA
>NW_013805749.1:0-536 GCF_000517525.1 Limulus polyphemus | reverse complement strand
TCAGTTGAAAGTGTAAAGGTCAATAAATGAAAGAGTAGTACTACTTGACCATTTACAATTTATTTTGTATAAAATCATTAAATAGCATCCTGAACTTGACAATACCTCATCTACAAACTATGTTCCGTTAACCACAAAACATGTACGAACAACACCTGGTTTCATGGTAACAATACCAACACAGCCCACATCTTAACGATGTTCTGTTAACCACAAAGCATGTACGACCAACACCTGGTTTCATAGTAACAATACCAACACAGCCCACATCTTAACGATGTTCTGTTAACCACAAAGCATGTACGACCAACAACTGGTTTCATAGTAACAATACCAACACAGCCAACATCTTAACTATGTTCTGTTAACCACAAAACATGTACAAACAACACCTGGTTTCATAGCCCACATCTTAACTATGTTCTGTTAACCACAAAGCATGTACGAACAAGCAACTGGTTTCATAGTAACAGTTTTAACATAACCTATATCTTAACTATGTTCTGTTAACCACAAAACATGTACGAACAACACCT
>NW_013805748.1:0-525 GCF_000517525.1 Limulus polyphemus | reverse complement strand
AACTAGGTGAATCAGATCCTTCACGTCCATCGTTGTTCCTCACCGAGGTATTGTCATTAGGATGATCCTTCACAAGATCCCTGTCGGATTCAAAAAAATGTCTGAGACAAATCTATATTATCATCTTCTGAATCCGTGCTTATAATTTGTTTCTGGCTTAATTTTTAGCCTGACCTCGAGTCACAGAACACGACGAAAGCACATCGGGATTCTCCTCATCTACAACCTCATCCGTAGATGAAACAGTGATTGGCTAGTTAACCGTTTTAGGTTCGGCAACAAAAATTGTCTGGGACAAGTCTATAATATCGTCCTCCGATTCCATGTCTATCCTTTGTTTTTGGCTTAATATCTTAGCCTGAGCCCCAGTCACAGAACACGAGGAAAACACATCGGGATTCTCCTCAACTACATCATCCTTAGATGAAACAGTGATCGGCTTGTTAACCATTTTAGGTTCGGCAACAAATTTTCCCGCAGCCAAATCGTTTCCAAACAACTATGGTACACCCTTAATTGGCAAAA
>NW_013805747.1:0-2597 GCF_000517525.1 Limulus polyphemus | reverse complement strand
TTTTACAAAGATATGTATATATATGGTAATTAAAAACTTCTGATTAAACATTCACATCGATATATATATGGTAAACATAAACTATTGATTAAACATTCACATTGATATATATATATATGGTAAATAAAAACTTCTGATTAAACATTTAGAACGATGTATATACTATTTACCATATATATATATATCGTTTTGAATTTTTAATCAGAAGTTTTTATTTACCATATATATCTATATATATATATTGATGTGAATGTTTAATCACCATATATATATATATCGATGTGATTTTTTAAACAGAAGTTTTTATTTACCATATATATATATACATTTCGTTGTAAATGTTTACTCAAAAGTTTTTATTTAGCATATATATATATATATATCATTGTGAATTTTTAATAAGAGGATTTTATTTACCATCTATATATATATATATCGTTCTAAATGTTTAATCACAAGATTTAATTACCATTTTTATTTACCATATATATATATCTTTGTAAATGTTTAATCAGATGTTTTATTTACAATATATGTTTATATCGTTGTAAGTGTTTAATCAGATGTTTCTTCTGATTAAACATTCACATCGATATATATATAAATATATACATATTAAATAAAACTTCTGATTAAACATTACATCGATATATATATATATATATACGGTAAATAAAAACTTCTGATTAAAAATTCACATCGATATATAT
Organism: Limulus polyphemus; assembly: GCF_000517525.1. Classification (NCBI taxonomy): domain Eukaryota; kingdom Metazoa; phylum Arthropoda; class Merostomata; order Xiphosura; family Limulidae; genus Limulus; species Limulus polyphemus. The sequence continues at coordinate 1,887 of NW_013805747.1, read as the reverse complement.
TAATATGGTCAATAAAACTTCTGGTTAAAAGCTTCTGAGTAAACATTTACAACGATATATATACATATGGTAAATAAAAACTTCTGATATCGATGTGATTTTTAAACAGAAGTTTTTATTTATCATATATATATCGATATGAATGTTTAATCAGAACTTTTTATTTATTATATACATATCGATGTGAAAGTTTAATCAGAAGTCTTAATTTTCATGTATGTGTATATCGTTGTAAATGATTAATCAGAAATTTTTACTTTTACGTATATTTATACATATATATATATATATATATATATATCATTGTAATTATTTAAACAGACGTTTTATTTAACATATATATATATATATCGATGTGAATGTTTAATTGATGTGAATGTTTAATCACCATATATATATAGATATATATATATATATATATATATGGTAAATAAAACTTCTAATTAAAAATTCAAAACGATATATATATATGGTAAATAAAAACTTTTGATTAAACACTTACAACGATATATACATATATGGAATTAAAACATCTGATTAAACATTTACAAAGATATATATCGTTGTGAATTTTTAATCAGAATTTTTATTTACCATATATATGTATATATATATTATATCGTTGTGAATTTTTAATATGAAGTTTTTATATTCCATATAAATATATATCGATGTGAATTTTTAAACAGAAGTTTTTATTTACCATATATCTGTATGTATATATATATATATCGATGTGAATGTTTAAACAGAAGTTTTATTTACCATGTATATGTATATCGTTGAGAATTATAAATCAGTAATTTATATTTACCATATATATATATCGATGTGAATGTTTAATCAGAAGTTTTTATTTACCACATTATATATATATATCTTTGTAAATGTTTAATCAGAAGTTTTTATTCACCATATATATATATATATATATAATAAAACTTCTGATTAATAATTCACAACGATATATATATATGGTAAATAAAACTTCTCATTAAACATTCTCAACGATACATATATATATAGATGGTAAATAAAAACTTCTGAATAAACATTCTCAACGATATATATATATATATACTTATATATGTGTATATATATGGTAAATAAAACTTCTGATAAAAAACTCACAACGATATATATACAAATGATAAATATAAACTTCTGATGAAACATTCTCAACGATATATATATACATATATATGGTAAATAAAAACATCTGAGTAAACATTTAGAACGATATATATATATAGATATATATATATGGTAAATAAAACCTTCTGTTAAAAATTCACATCGATATATATATATATGGTAAATAAAAACTTCTGAGTAAACATCTAGAAGGATTTTTATATGTATAAAAATGGTAAATAAAAACTTCTGTTAAAAATTCACATCGGTATATATATATATATATGGTAAACAAAACTCCTGGTTAAACATTCACAACGATACACATATATATATATGGTAAATAAAAACTTCTGATTAAATATTCACATCGATATATATATATATGGTAAAAAAAACTTAGGAGTAAACATTTACAACGATATATATATGGTAATTAAATCTTGTTATTAAACATTTAGACCGATATATAGATATATAGATGGTAATAAAAATACTTCTTATTAAAAATTCACAACGATATTTATATATATATGGTAAATAAAACTTCTGAGTAAACATTTACAACGATATATATATATGGTAAATAAAAACTTCTGATTAACCATTCACATCAATATATATATATATGGTAATTACAAATTTTTGATTAAACACTTAGAAGGACATATTTATATATATATGGTAAATAAAAACTTCTGATTAAAAATTCACAACGACATATATATGGTAAATAAATACTTCTGATTAAAC
>NW_013805746.1:0-525 GCF_000517525.1 Limulus polyphemus | reverse complement strand
GAGGGCAGCTAGTCACCACCACCCACCGCCAGCTCTTGGGCTACTCTTTTACCAACGAATAGTGGGATTGACCGTCACATTATAACGCCCCCACGGCTGAAAGGGCGAGCATGTTTGGTGGGAAGGGGATGCTAACCCGCGACCCGCAGATTGCGAGTCGAGTGCCTTAACCACCTGGCCATGCCGGGCCCAGCAATAAGTCTGAAGGCTTAAAACGCTAAAAACCGGACTTCGATACCCGTGATAAACACAGCACAGATAATCCATTGTGTAACTTTGTGCTCAATTACAAACAAAAATAGTGCATAAAGGAAGACTGAGAAGATGAAAGGGTTTATTTGTGTTAAAAGCTACTCGATGTGCTTTCTATGCTGTGACCGCCATGTGTCGAAACCAGATTTTCAGCGTTTTAAACTATCAAGTTTATCGCTGAACCTCTGAAGGGCAAACATGAGAGAAAAGAACGAACAAAAAAAAACAACATACATTACGCTAGTGTTTTCTATACCTTAATTCGATTTGTTT
>NW_013805745.1:0-525 GCF_000517525.1 Limulus polyphemus | reverse complement strand
CACATACCAATCGTCTATTGTTTATCAAACATTCATTTTCAAGGCTAAGTGAGATTTTACAAGCACATACCAATCGTCTATTGTTTATCAAACAGTCATTTTCAAGGCTAAGTGAGATTTTACAAGCACATACCAGTCGTGTATTGTTTATCAAACAGTCATTTTCAAGGCTAAGTGAGATTTTACAAGCACATACCAATCGTCTATTGTTTATCAAACAGTCATTTTCAAGGCTAAGTGAGATTTTACATGCACATACCAGTCGTGTATTGTTTATCAAACAGTCATTTTCAAGGCTAAGTGAGATTTTACAAGCACATACCAATCGTCTATTGTTTATCAAACAGTCATTTTCAAGGCTAAGTGAGATTTTACAAGCACATACCAGTCGTGTATTGTTTATCAAACAGTCATTTTCAAGGCTAATTGAGATTTTAAAAGCACATACCAATCGTCTATTGTTTATCAAACAGTCATTTTCAAAGTTAAGTGAGATTTTACAAGCACATACCAGTCGTATATTGT
>NW_013805744.1:0-525 GCF_000517525.1 Limulus polyphemus | reverse complement strand
GCTGTCACCTGAAGCTATTCTACGAACCATAATTCGCAAGCCGTATGTCGTTTTCTTGTTTTAGTTGTAAGGACTTTTCTTATCTGACTTTAAGACTACAAAACACAGTGATAATCGGAAATCTTTTATTGGTATGTCGTTTCCTTGTCTAAATAATAAGGACTTTTCTTATCTGACCTTAAAGTTACAAAACACAGCGATAATTGGACATCTTTAATTGGCATGTCGTCTTTTTGTTTTAGTTGTAAGGACTTTTCTTATCTGACCTTAAGGTTACAGAACACAGCGATAATCGGAAATCTTTTATTGGTATGTCGTCTTTTCATCTTAGTGGTAAGGACTTTTTTATCTGACCTTAAGGTTACAGAACATAGCGATAATCGGAAATCTTTTATTGGTATGTCGTCTTCTCATCTTAGTGGTAAGGACTTTTTTATCTGACCTTAAGGTAACAGAACATAGCGATAATTGGAAATCTTTTGTTGGTATGTCGTCTTCTCATCTTAATGGTAAATTACTTTTTTA
>NW_013805743.1:0-524 GCF_000517525.1 Limulus polyphemus | reverse complement strand
GATATATATATATATATATATATATATACGAATTATTGAAATGTCTGTTTCTTTATTCGTTCGTTTGATATGAAGCCCAAAGCTACACAATGGGCTATCTGTGCTGTGCCCACCACGGGAATCGAAATCTGGTTTTTAGCGTTATAAGTCCGCGAAAGGATAAGAAAACGGAAATTATGAATTATGAAAATCTATCGCAGTCATAGACTACTAGAAACGTTTTTTTCTGACTGTTTGGGCCGTCCTATTCTATGGAGGGGAGAAGCTATAGCCTGGTTTTAGCGCTCATTAATTAGGCCCTGTTGTTCACTGAAGTGTTCTATACATACAAACTGACTGTAGATTTTGGAGGAACTAGACAGATGATAAGGTTGCGGTGTACTTACGCGCTTAGACCGAAATGCTGTTCCTTACCCAAGTTCTCTATAAACAATCCTTTTATCAGGTGAACTCTACCTGCTACTTAGACCGAAATGCCCGGCATGGCCAGGTGGTTAGGGCAGTCGACTCGCAATCTGCGGGTC
>NW_013805742.1:0-526 GCF_000517525.1 Limulus polyphemus | reverse complement strand
ACTACATCAATACCATAGAATTCTACTATAATTTATCAAACTTAGTAACTAAGCTGTATTTGGGTCTAAAAAAATGTGAAATTTCAAACTGACTAAAGACACAACATACCTCACTGAAATCTTGTTTCAAAAGAAAGAAATGGTGCTAGGTGCATTAGAAAGGCTGAGAAAACCACTAGGGGACATTCTGACCTTCCGATTCGTTATTCATGTCATATGTAGAAGTAAGTGTATATAATGGAACATTTCCAAAAATGGAAAGAGGTGAGCGGAGTGCCACTTTGTTTGATTTATTATGTGAGCAATATCTTAGCAAACAGAAAAGATAAGACATCACAAACATCTAAATTGAACCAGTGCTGCATTCAACATATCACGTGACACACACAAAAATCGATGTTTATCTGTGTTTTTTTTAATATTTACTTTTAAATTAACAGATTGACTAATGTATAGTTCTAAAATTTGAATTATAATCTACAGTTTGATACCAAGCTTATTGACATAAATTCATGAAATAGTAGTT
>NW_013805741.1:0-523 GCF_000517525.1 Limulus polyphemus | reverse complement strand
GTACTTCCCGAAAGGGTTTGGATTATCTAGCTTTTCATTTGTCTAGTCTCCAGTGACCTATTTATGATCAATAGATTATGTCAGGTTTTTATATGGCCGGATTCTTTACAGTAGGCGTCTGTGAGCTGCTGACGATAAATTTCAACAATAAACGGGCAGCAATAAATCCAATAGTTTCAAATTAATATATTAAAAACAAGTCAAACGTATGTACAAAACTTCGTTACAGTATCGGTTATCACAGTTGTATTTAGAGCTTTAAATAATTGTCTCTCTTTCGTCAAAGTTCACACAGGAGGGTTCAATTACTTTAGAACAAACTTTGACAAAACAAATTATTCTTTCCAACTCTGTTGTTACAATACAAGGCTGTGACACTCACTTTAGAATCACCACTATAACTGTTGGTTACTACAGTTGTATCCATAGCTTTAAATAATTGTCTCCTTTTCGTCAAAGTTCACACAGGAGGGTTCAATTACTTTAGAACACACTTTGACAAAACAAATTATTCTTTCCAACT
>NW_013805740.1:0-525 GCF_000517525.1 Limulus polyphemus | reverse complement strand
TTATAAGTCTATCACGACTAATCACAGCAAGCTGTTGTGAATTGGTTATAAGTTTATCATTGAAGTCGACTAATCATAGCAGGCTGTTGTGAATAGGTTATAAGTCTATCACGACTAATCATAGCAGGCTGTTGTGAATTGGTTATAAGTTTATCATTGAAGTCGACTAATCATAGCAGGCTGTTGTGAATTGGATATAAGCCTATCACGACTAATCACAGCAAGCTGTTGTGAATTGGATATAAGCCTATCACGACTAATCACAGCAAGCTGTTGTGAATTGGTTATAAGTTTATCAAAATGTTATTAGCACAAACAAAGATCGAGTTTTAAATTGTTAATTAATCTGAAGAATGGTTCGAGTCAGGCGGGCATGGTCTAATGGCTATCATACCGGATTATGGACTCAAGGAGTAGTGTTGCCGCACGAAAACAAAAACAAAATCTCGTTCTGAACTTAAGAGCAGTAGATATGTTATAAGAATAACTCTCAAATTTCACTTTTCGAATAGAATTAACGGTGGG
>NW_013805739.1:0-524 GCF_000517525.1 Limulus polyphemus | reverse complement strand
ACAGTATTGTTAAATCTTGTATCTTCTTATTGAAAGTACACAGTATCGTTAAATCTTGTGTCTTCTTTTTGACAGTACACAGTATCGTTAAATCTTGTGTCTTCTTATTGACAGGACATATTATCGTTAAATCTTGTGTTTTCTTACTGACAGAACACAGTATCGTTAAATCTTGTGTCTTCTTATTGACAGTACAAAATATCGTCATATCTTATGTCTTCTTATTGACAATACACAGTATTGTTAAATCTTGTGTGTTCTTATTGATAGTACACAGTATTTATAAATCTTGTGTCTTCTTTTTGACAGTACACAGTAACGTTAAATCTTGTGTCTTTTTATAGATAGTACAAAGTATTGCTAAATCGTGTGTCTTCTTATTGAGAGTACACAGTATTGTTAAATATTGTGTCTTCTTATTGACAGTACACAGTATAGTTAAATCTCGTGTCTTCTTATTGACAGTACACAGTATTGTTAAATCATGTGTTTTCTTATTGACAATACACAGTATTGTTAAATCT
>NW_013805738.1:0-525 GCF_000517525.1 Limulus polyphemus | reverse complement strand
ATACAAGCCAGGAGACTGACTTTTAACCCCAAAACATGGGTTTTTAATACGGTTTTCTTTACTATTCTTACGATTCACTAAATCATTCAACTCACAAGTAAATCTGTCACTTAATGGATGAATTTTGTTGACTCATTGTAATTCTTGGAACTAAAACCAAAACTAATTTAACTACTGGTTATGCTTGAAGACGGTAAGTTGGCAGCCTGTTTGCATGTATTTCTCCTCATCCTCTTCAGATTAATGTTCCACTCAGAGTCTCTGATTTCCTTGCTAATAACTTTTATGGAAGTTGTGTCCAGTCTCTAAGGAAGTTAATATAAACTTTCTCATAGCTTTCTCTCTGATGCTGTGGCGTCGGTCTATCAATAATGTAAACAGTTGATTCTCAATACCATCTGGAATGGATCTTGTTTATACTTGACGTATACATTTCATTTCTTGGTAAAGCATCGTTGTGTAACTCCTCGTATGAATTCGTTAGATGTGCCCAACTTTTCTTCATATTGCACGTATGTATATCAC
>NW_013805737.1:0-525 GCF_000517525.1 Limulus polyphemus | reverse complement strand
TAAGCTATTTCGTCTAAACATTTATGTTTTCATGTTGTAATTTGTAGTCATTCTAGAACAAAAATGCGTAATTTATATTTATTTCGTAATTTTTTATGGTGGTTACAAGATCGGTCAAATCGACCAAACCTGTACAGAGATTCATTAGTGAAAATAACAGATAAAATTTAGTTTTTCTTAATTGCTTAAGAAAAAACTTTATATTTTATCTGTTATTTTCACTAATAAATCTCTGTATGGGTTTGGTCGATTTGATAACTATCTGGACTTTATAAAGATTTTGCATGTGAAATTTGAAAAGGTTCTGTTTCATAATAGTATTTTTAATCTTAAAATGAAAATTACTATGCATGTTGGATAGGCAACATGCAAAAAAGAAAAAGGCATAAGAAAAACATTGCTTTTAATAACAAAAAATCTGATATTTTGCATATGAAAGCATTGTAATGTTTACTGATTATCTGCCAAATTTTGTGAACATATGCTTACTAATTTAAAAGTTGTAGCATGAAAGCTATAACAAGT
>NW_013805736.1:0-523 GCF_000517525.1 Limulus polyphemus | reverse complement strand
GGAAACAACTGTGCAACGTCCGGGTCGTCCTGGTCCAACGGAGAGGACAAAAAGGGCTGTCAAGAGGAGCATCGAAATGGATCCCAGACTAATGACTGCAGAAGTGGCCAAAGTTGGTGGGATGAGCCCGAAATCTGTTCAACGGATTCTCCACAGATTGGGTTATCGTTGCAGAGCAGCTAGACGGAAGCCCTTATTAAGACCTGCCAATATAGTCAGATGAAAGAAGTGGGCAAGTGATATGATGACCAAGCCTCTGGACTTTTGAAAGACCGTATTGTTCTCAGGTGAATCAAGATTCGCTCAATTTTCGGACAGTGGAAGGATATGGGTCTGGAGAATGCCTCACCAAGTTTTGGCTCAACAGATTGCAGCCAACTGTGAAGCATGGTGGTTTCAGCGAGATGGTTTGGGGAGCTGTTTGGGTTGGTGGGAGATCGAGCTTAGTGGAGTGCATTGGCAACATAAATTTTGCAAAATATGTCAAAATATTGGAGGAAGGACTTTGTCCACTTCAATCCTC
>NW_013805735.1:0-525 GCF_000517525.1 Limulus polyphemus | reverse complement strand
GACAAGTATCTACGTATATACATTATCAATACCATCTGGTTCTACAGCATGTTTTAAACCATTGGTCTTAATGCTCTCTTGAACAGTAGATCATGTCCAGACACCAGACTTTTAAGTGCAGTTTCGTATCTGACCAGTCAGCACCTCTAAAGGTACCAAATTATTACTGATCGGTAATCATAATCACGAAACATTCTTCTGGTACAAGCCCAGGCATGCCCGTGTCCTTCTCTACCCAACGTGACAAGAGTGACAGTCATGGTTGCGATCAAGAGAAGCAGACATGGAAGCAATTGTAGAGCAGTGATTGTCGGGAAGTTAGGACTATGGTAGTTAGCCTCGAGAAGGACCACAGATGGTAATACTATCAAGACTATCTTCAGATAGTGAGGATAAAGTACTATTTCAGGTACCACAATACCCCAGTAAACCACCAGCATCCCGGTCGTAGTCCAAGGTAATATATTTAAATGAAATCTCTGCCTATTTGTTGCCAAGTGTGAGAATTCATTCTAGGATCGAGAG
>NW_013805734.1:0-527 GCF_000517525.1 Limulus polyphemus | reverse complement strand
AACTACATCAATGTATTTGAAAAAAAAACCGAATCCTGTTTCTACAAACACTACACCGCCTCCTCTTGCCTTGTTTGCATAACTCAATTCTTTCACTTACTGGTTCAATAGAATGTATTCCTCATCAGGCACTGTGGGGAGGACGAAGTTACGTGGTATCTTATGGGAAGCCTATATGTCACATGTATTGGAATCTGAATCTAATTCGGTCATTTTTCTAACGTAATGTGTTTGACCGATGCCTTTTATCTCCTAAAATTGTACAAACTGTTGTTTATCATACTGTGAGATACACTGAAAGGTCTAATAAGTCTAATATTGCTGAGGTTAATTTGAACAGTGTTCAAAGTAACTCCATTTTGACACACAAGCAATGGCAAATTCTTAGATATTTGACGGCAATTCATGCTTTTTTAATGAAACTAGTAATAGACAAGAATACAAGTACACAGTCTGTTACTTAACATCTAAGCCAAAATGAAAAGACTTTAGTAATGGACAAGGATACAGGTCCACGGTCAGTTACT
>NW_013805733.1:0-523 GCF_000517525.1 Limulus polyphemus | reverse complement strand
GACTGTATATCTGGCAACGAGCTTGAAGGGACAACCACTGGAAATACTTGGACAGTTGTCAGCAGACAACAGGCACAACTATAGAGCACTGGTAGCTGCTCTAAAACTCAGGTACGGAACCCAAAATCAGTCAGAAGTCTAGAGGGCTAGCTTTAGGATGAGAGTCCATGCTAAAGGGGAGAGCCTGCAAGAGCTGGCACAGGACTTGGAAAGCATGGCACACAAGGCCTACCGAACTGCACCACCCGATCTCCTCAAGTTGTTGCTGAGGGATCAGTTTGTGGATGTCTTGGACAGTCCACAACTAAAGATACAAGTGAAGCAAGCACACCCCTCTACCATGCAGGATGCAATGGCCAGAGCTCTCGAATTTGAATCCTACGTTAAGTCCAGCACAGAGGTACCAAGGTTGGTACAGTCATCTGGATTCAAGGCCAAAAAAGGGAAGCTTTCAGAGAAGTTTGAAGGACTTTGCTGGCACTGCAACAAACCTGGGCACAAGAGATCTCAATTCTGGCAACTT
>NW_013805732.1:0-523 GCF_000517525.1 Limulus polyphemus | reverse complement strand
CCTCGTATGAAGAAGCAATTAAAAACCTATTTGTTTTTTTTTGTTTTTTTTTTTGTGGATTATCATCTTGATGATAAATCAGTAAATCTTTAGTCATACACAAAGTAGTTTTGGTGATTGATGTATAAAGTTTAGACTTTAACTGTCATCTTTTTTGTTACAATAGTTTAATGTAGTAGTTATTTTTATTGTTATTTAGCAAAGGGCAGGTTCTTGGCAAAACAATGGCTTTGACTGTTCATCTTGCCATACAGTCTTGTATCTCAAATTATCCAGCACTGCTGTTCTGTTCCTTCTCGTAGGTTGTTTCCCATAAACCCTTTCTTCTAGAACCTTGTTTATCAAGCTGTTTTCTTAGGTGATGTGTTACATCTGTATCTTTTGCATTGTAGTTGAATACACTTTAAAAAACTGTATATCTTAAAGTAAAACTAATGAAACATGAGCCTTACTTTTGAAGCAGAAGTTGATAAATAAGAGTTATCTCCAATTCATTAATCAAAAAAAAATTTTTTCTTCTCAG
>NW_013805731.1:0-527 GCF_000517525.1 Limulus polyphemus | reverse complement strand
CAGGAAAAAAAAAAGATGAATATTCTTTCGTGTCACCGTGAGACTTTGTGACTCCTCCCCAAATATGGTACTGTCGTACCCAGGTCTGCTATATAATTAAGTATGTGTGTGACTTATTACATTCAACGCTGACCCAACAATGCAAGGTGCCCATAGACTGTAGATATGGGAATGGTTTATCCACGATTTCATTTTATATAATACCAGATGGAGCACCCGTCCGTTGGATGGGTGAAATAATAAAAACTCGTTTGTAACAAAGAATAGGAAATGGTGCTTCTAATTTTTTCTTAAACATAATAGACGTTAAAAGTGCAATAAAAATATATAAGGGTACCAATACTGAAAAGAAAAACACACTGTTTCCAAGAGTTATATCAATATGAAATTAGATGGAGGATCCAATCCCCCCCTCATGACCTTCCTCATGTCATCCCGTATCACTATGTCAAGTTGTGCTGATTTGGTAGTTTTTTTCTCCTGAAATTAGATATGAAATTAGATGGGGGTCTAAGCCCCACCCCCGT
>NW_013805730.1:0-524 GCF_000517525.1 Limulus polyphemus | reverse complement strand
GAGGGTTCACGATGAGCGAGTTAATTACGAGTTGACGTTGGTACAGTTCGCTTAACGGAGAGCTAGCTAGCTTTGTCCTTCGTTTTTCACCAGCCACACGCGCCGAGATTTCCACCGTGACGTTATGTAATGTTTTCATAAAAATACTAATGTCCGATGAGAATCCACTGAAGTTAAATGATTTATAATGTTCGAACTTTGTAAAGGTTCCTGGTGAAATATCTGAAGTTTTCTGATTGATAAGCGTAATAACAATCACAGTTATAGCTTCCGAAGGTTATAGCACACCAACTATAGCAAACTAATAATAGATACTCTTTTTTGGCGCGGCGTGTTGGTTATATTTATAGCGTGTGGAGGCTATCTAGAAAATTCAGATTACGTAACAATACAAAGCCGCATTTTATCGTTTACGTACACATATATATTGTTGATTCATACTCTCGAGAATCTTCTGCAACTTTGGAGAATAGACGGGAGTTTCACAATACATATTTAACAGTATAAGCTATGTATGTTTCTAA
>NW_013805729.1:0-523 GCF_000517525.1 Limulus polyphemus | reverse complement strand
CACACCATATTCTCCACATATGACACCATCAGATTACCATCTTTTTTTGTTCGCTGCAACACCATATTAATGGGAAAACGGATGCAAATATTGAAGGTGTTAAAGAGGACATCGACATGTTTTTTTTATGCTTCAAAGCCAAGTGATTTCCTTAATCACTGCATTAACAACCTGATTGTAAGATGGAAAAAGCATCATCGATAAGAATGGAGACTATGTCATTTAATAAATGTTTTGTTTTGATATATAAGTTGTTCGGCTTTTTCATCTAAAAAAAGCGACATTAATTTCTTGACGACCTAATACTTTTATATAATAGTTTTTGTTAACAATTTTGTATCGTATATTATATTATATTGTTACTGTTTAAATCTGTTCTTTCTAACCTTCCGATTGAATACGAAAACTCGCTCAGTGCTAATATTGTTTTTTTTTGTAGTTCGAATATCATGAACTAACTTTTTTTGAGATATTAATGCTGATGATGGAACTTAGGGACATTCCGAAACATCCCTATTAAAAG
>NW_013805728.1:0-522 GCF_000517525.1 Limulus polyphemus | reverse complement strand
ACGATGAGCGAGTTAATTTCACGTTGATGTAGATACTATTCGCCGGGAAGCTAGCTAGTTTTGTCCTTGGCCACACACACTAGGTTTTCCACGGTTAAATTTAGGTAATGTTTTCGTAAAAATATTAATGTAATGTTCGAAATTTATAAATATTCCTGGTTAAATATCTTAAGTTTTCTGATTGATAAGCGTTATGAAAATCACAATTATAGTTTTCGAAGTTTATAGCACACTTGTTATAACGAATTACTAATAGACACTCTTCTTGGCGCGTCGCGTTGGTTGTATTTATAGGCGTGGGAAGGTTTTCTAGAAAATTCAGATTACATAACAATACTGAGCTATATTTAAACGTTTAGGTATATAGATATTTTGTTGATTCTCATTGTCGAGAATCTTTACAACTTTGGAGAATAAGTTTCACAATACATATCTAACACTACAATCTATGCATGTTTCTAAATATAAACTTGATCTAAACAACGTTCATATTAAAATAAATACACAACAACAAATTCGTTA
>NW_013805727.1:0-523 GCF_000517525.1 Limulus polyphemus | reverse complement strand
AGGACTTACAACGCTAGAAACCGGGTTTCGATACCCGTAGTGAGCAGAGCACAGATGGCCCTCGTGTAGCTTTGTGCATAATTGAAAACAAACAAACAAACCATTCCCTGATACGAATACTTTATAATAAATCTACGGGAAATCAAGGTTATATAAGGACCTATAACAAATCATTAGAAATGAGAATAGTTATTCTAATTGAGGAGAAGGAAAGTAATCTCATTTCTTTATACAATACAGAACGTATCTGGTACTTAAAAGCCAAAATAACAGGGTGTCCCACGAGTCGATTGCCATAATAAGAACATTTAAACAGAACAAAACAAAATTTCCCTACTACAACTTGGTTTCATTAATAAAGATATTTGTGGACTTGTCAATATCATCAATCCCTTAAAAGTTCTAAAAACAGTATTAGTTCCAGTTGCTCAAAATGTTTTGGGAACACTTTATGGCATAAGGCAATACACGCACATTTAAATGATGTTAAGATTGTCATTATTATCGTCAATTGAAGTCACAA
>NW_013805726.1:0-525 GCF_000517525.1 Limulus polyphemus | reverse complement strand
AGCGCATTCTGGTATGCATAACTTATACTAATGGCTTGTTCCACGTGTCAACCTTCTTCTAACTTTAAATGCTACTGGGTGCTTGTATTCAAAACTATTAAAGCGATTAATAGATAAGTCAAGAATGTTGGAGTTTCTATACTTTCTACTTGTTGCTTAAATTATTCTTAAGTTTTGTGTGAATAATTCAAATCAAATATATTTTGGTCCTTCAGTATTAAAAATTTTCAGTCAAATTATTATATACATATATTCTAAGCATTTCTTAAATGCGATTAGTTAACACTTTAAAGTATATCATTATAAAACCGTTCCTTTAAATTTGCTTCTAAATTCAGAGTATATTAAGAATTAACTAAATACTACGGTAAATATCCATTGTGGATGCAACAAACAACCAGATGATACACTAAGAAGTGGCCCGGCATGGCCAGGTGGTTAAGGCATTCGAATCCCCGTCAAACCAAACATGCTCGTCCTTTCAGCCGTGGGAGCGTTATATTGTGACGGTCATTCCCACTATTC
>NW_013805725.1:0-525 GCF_000517525.1 Limulus polyphemus | reverse complement strand
GGTCAAATGTTGTTGTTTTTTTCACCTTTCGGATCAGCTGATCAAATAAATTCGTAATTTGCTAATAAGCCTCGTATGTATATATATATATTTATATACATTATAATTAAAATCAAGCATTGTGTTGTCGAAAATTAAAAATAGTAATATCAGATCAAAACACTTGATTTGTGGAAAACAGTCACTTTTGTCTTGTTTAACATATCTGTTTTAACATTACATTTTTATTTAGTTATACATTTTTATATAACTTGGTTATTCTTCTAAATTAGATATTTATACTGTGTTAATCTGCTCTGTTTTTGTAGATATTACATCTCTATATGGCTGGTTCCTTAATCGTAACCTGGCTGTTTTTTTACTTGTAAACACACGTGTTTTGGTAATATGTTTATTATTATCATGTCTTTAAATATCAAAACGTATTATAAAATGAAATATTGATTGCGATATTCATAAAATATTCATTGCGATATTATTGATCATAAAAGCGAGATCTGAAGATACGTTGTGTTAAAATATCAG
>NW_013805724.1:0-524 GCF_000517525.1 Limulus polyphemus | reverse complement strand
CAAAGCTACACAGTGGGCTATCTGTGCTCTGCCCTCCACGGGTATCGAAACCCGGTTTCTAGCGTTGTAAGTCCGCAGACATACCGCCGTGCCACTGGGGGGGGGGGCAACAATAAGGGAAAAGTACCGATTCCCTTTCCTGAGTTATGAGAAAATCCATAAACAATAATAAATGCATATAAACCTCATATGACAATATATTTATATTTGTTAAAGTGCTAAAGAAACCTACATTCTAACAAGAGTGTTAAAATTTTATAAAATTTCGCACCCGAAAAGAAAATTACGAAAAAAGAAGGATTTATAAAATTATTAAAGTTAATATTTCAAGCAGGTAAAATACGGTCAAACTTTCGGTTGTAATTCAACAAGATAATCGTGATATATCACTGAGTGTGAGTTTGAATTTAGGCTTAATCTCTCAGTTTAGGGCTGTTCTTATTAAATATTAACGTAACTGGTGCTGATAGCGTACATGGCAGGCACGGATACGTAGATGGTGGTACTTTCAAAACTCTCTACGT
>NW_013805723.1:0-3559 GCF_000517525.1 Limulus polyphemus | reverse complement strand
TCAACCATCTTTAACTAATCAACTGATTATATGGAAGTACATCACGGCTAACTAATTGATGTTACAGATAGATACATAATTATATAACAGTCAACCATCTTTAACCAATCATTTCATTACATGGAAGTACATGAGGATTAACTAACTGATGTTACAGATAGATACATAATAATATAACAGTCAACCATCTTTTACCAATCATTTCATTATATGGAAGTACATGATGACTAACTAACTGATGTTACAGATAGATAAATTATTATGTAACAGTCAACTATCTTTAACCAATCATTTCATTTTATGGAAGTACATGACGGCTAACTAACTGATGCTACAGATAGATAGATAATTATATAACAGCCAACCATTATTTACCAATCATTTCATTATATGGAAGTACATGAGGTTCGGATAAATAACTCATGTAACAGATAGATACATAATTATATAACAGCTATCCATCTTTAACCAATCATTTCATTATATGGAAGTACATGACGGATAACTAACTGATGCTACAGAAAGATACATGACAGCTAACTAACCGATGTTACAGATAGATACATAATTATATAACAGTCAACCATCTTTAGCTAATCAATTGATTATATGGAAGTACATCACGGCTAACTAATTGATGTTACAGATAGATACATAATTAGATGAAATGATTGGTTAAAGGAGGTCGTCTGTTATATAATTATATATCTTTCCGAAGCATCAGTTAGTTATCCGTCATAAACTTTCATATAATGAAATGATTTGTTAAAGATGGTTGACTGTTATATTATTATGTGTGAATCTGTAACATCAGTTAGTTATACCTCTTGTTTTCCATATAATGAAATGATTGGTTAAAGATGGTTGACTGTTATATAATTATGCATCTATCTGTAACATCAGTTAGTTAGCCGTCATGTTTTTCCATATAATCAATTATTTGGTTAAAGGTGGTTGATTGTTATATAATTATGTATCTATCTGTTACATCAGCTATTTATCCGTCATGTACTTCCATATAATGAAATGATTGGTTAAAGATGGTTTACTGTTATATTTATATAATTATGTATCTATATGTAACATCAATTATTTAGCTGAAAAGATGGTTGACTGCATCAGTTAGTTAGCCGTCATGTACTTCCATATAATGAAATGATTGGTTCTTCCATATAATGAAATGATTTGTTAAAGATAGTTGACTGTTATATAATTATGTATCTATCTCTAACATCAGGTAATTAGTCGTCATGTACTTCCATATAATGAAATGATTGGTTAATTATGGTTGGCTGTTATATAATTATCAATCTATCTGTAGGATTGGTTAACGATGGTTGACTGTTATATAATTATGTATCTATCTGTAACATCAGTTAGTTAGCCGTCATGTTTTTCAATATAATCAATTGATTGGTTAAATATGGTTGACTGTTATATAGTTATATATATATATCTGTAACACAAGTTAGTTAGCCGTCATGTACTACCATATAATCAATTGATTGGTTAAATATGGTTGACTGTTATATAATTATGTATCTATCTGTAGAATCAGTTAGTTGTCGGTCATGTACTTCCATATAATGAAATGATTGGTTAAAAATGGTTGGCTGTTATATAATTATCTATCTATCTGTAGCATCAGTTAGTTAGCCATCATGTACTTCCATATAATGAAATGATTGGTTAAAGGAGGTCGGCTGTTATATAATTATGTATTTATCCGTAGCATCAGTTAGTTATCCGTCATGTACTTCCATATAATGAAATGACTGGTTAAAGATGGTTGACTGTTATATAATTATATATCTATATGTAACATCAATTAGTTAGCTGTGATGGTAATTGATTATATGAAAAACATGACGGCTAACTAACTGATGTTACAGATAGATGCATAATTATATAACAGTCAACCATCTTTAACCAATCATTTCATTATATGGAAAACAAGAGGTCTAACTAACTGATGTTACAGATTCACACATAATAATATAACAGTCAACCATCTTTAACAAATCATTTCATTATATGGAAGTACATGACGGCTAACTAATCGATGTTACAGATAGATACATAATTATGTAACAGTCAACTATCTTTAACCAATCATTTCATTATATGGAAGTACATGACGGCTAACTAACTGATGCTACAGATAGATTGATAATTATATAACAGCCAACCATAATTAACCAATCATTTCATTATATGGAAGTACAACATGAAATGATTGGTTAAAGGAGGTCGTCTGTTATATAATTATGTATCTTTCCGTAGCATCAGTTAGTTATCCGTCATGTACTTCCATATAATGAAATGATTTGTTAAAGATGGTTGACTGTTATATTATTATGTGTGAATCTGTAACATCAGTTAGTTAGACCTCTTGTTCTCCATATAATGAAATGATTGGTTAAAGATGGTTGACTGTTATATAATTATGCATCTATCTGTAACATCAGTTAGTTAGCCGTCATGTTTTTCCATATAATCAATTATTTGGTTAAAGGTGGTTGATTGTTATATAATTATATATATATCTGTAACACAAGTTAGTTAGCCGTCATGTACTTCCATATAATCAATTGATTGGTTAAAGATGGTTGACTGTAATATAATTATGTATGTATCTGTAAGATCAGTTAGTTAGCCGTCATGTACTTCCATATAATGAAATGATTGGTTAAATATGATTGACTGTTACACAATTATGTATCTATCTGTAACATCAATTAGTTAGCCGTTATATGGAAGTATATGACGACTAACTAAGTGATGCTACAGATAGATAGATAATTATATAACAGCCAACCATAATTAACCAATCATTTCATTATATGGAAGTACATGACGGGTAACTAACTGATGCTACAGATAGATTGATAATTATATAACAGCCAACCATAATTAACCAATCATTTCATTATATGGAAGTACATAACGACTAATTACCTGATGTTACAGATAGATACATAATTATATAACAGTCAACTATCTTTAACAAATCATTTCTTTATATGGAAGTACATGACGGATAACTAACTGATTCTACAGATAGATACATAATTATATAACAGTCAACCATCTTTAACCAATCAATTGATTATATGGAAGTACAACACGGCTAACTAATTGATGTTACAGATAGATACATAATTATATAACAAAAATGGTTGACTGTTATGTACTTCCATATAATGAAATGATTGGTTTGATATAATTGGTTAAGAATGGTTGACTGTTATATAATTATGTATCTACCTGTAGAATCAGTTAGTTGTCCGTCATGTACTTCCATATAATGAAATGATTGGTTAAAAATGGTTGACTATTATATAATTATGTATCTATCTGTAGAATCAGTTAGTTGTCCTCATATCATTATATGGAAGTACATGACGGACAACTAACTGATTCTACAGATAGATACATAATTATATAACAGTCAACCATTCTTAACCAATTATATCATTATATGGAAGTACATGACGGCTAACTAACTAATGTAACAGATAGATACATAATTATATAACAGCCAACCATCTTCAGCCAA
>NW_013805722.1:0-526 GCF_000517525.1 Limulus polyphemus | reverse complement strand
AAACAACCTGCGGGACACGCTGTGTGTTATTAACAGGAGTGATAGTTTAGCGATATTCCACCTTATGTAGCTCGGGCTTTTGTTCATCCAAGATACCATATATTTTCAGTTGATATGCTCTATTGGACTCTTACTTCACATACCAAATTTCAAGGCAATTCATCTAATATATAATATCTTTAATTTTTATTGAGTTTCTTCCTTTTTTTTTTCTTCGCACCAAAAGTACGGAAACTTTATTTGATAGAAAAACACACTTGACTTTTATGGATTTTTTTTTCAAATTTGGTACATTTATAGATCTTTTTAAGATACAATTAGGAGTCTCATTTTGTGAAAATATAATCCACTCGTGCAAAGTTATTCAACAAAAACCGTTCAAATTTGACGATAATTTTTGCGCACGCCTACGCAAAAGTCACGTGAGCTATCGATCTAACATTTTTCCTACAGCTTCACCTAAGAGTAAAAGTGGGCCATGTTTAGGTTTTGTCATTCGGATTAAAGATGACTGATTTAGAGCAAC
>NW_013805721.1:0-524 GCF_000517525.1 Limulus polyphemus | reverse complement strand
CCGCCAGGACCTCGGCCCTGAAGATGCTGGACCCCATTCACCATCTGGGACTTCGGCTCTGCACCAGTGCTTTTCGCACTTCTCCAGTCCAGAGTTTGTACACTGAGTCCCACGAACCTTCTCTTCACCTCCGTCGTTTGCAACTTTCTCTACAATATGCTACTAAGCTTCGATCCTTACCACAGCAGCCCACCTGGCATTGTGTTTTTCTTCCTCGGTGGGCAATGCTCTTTCAGAACAGACGGTCTGCTAATCCTCCATTTGGCCTTCGTATCCGGGCATTACTGGCTGAATTGGGTCTGGCATTGGATGACATTGCTGTCCCCAATGATCAGCTCATTCCACCATGGCTTATTACCATCCCATACTGTGACCTTTCCTTGAGTCATCTGGGGAAGGCAGACACTCCCGATTGGAAGTACCATCTTGTTTTTGCTGAACATCTTTCGAACCATTCCTCTCTTTCCATTTACACGGATGGTTCGAAATCGGGTGACTCTGTAGGTTCTGCCATGGTTTTTTGT
>NW_013805720.1:0-518 GCF_000517525.1 Limulus polyphemus | reverse complement strand
ATTTAACTGGAGGACATCTCGGAATACAAGAAGACATTGAGTCACATACGACAAGTATTTATTGGATAGGATGAGGCGAGATGTGGAAGAATGGTGCCGAACATGCAGTACATGTAGTGCTAAAAGGGGACCCAAGCATACGGGACACTCACCTTATGAAGAATTACCTGAGAATGTGTCGGAGTTTGTGAAAGTGTTATCGGAAAGGATGGATGATATCCACCATCAAGTGCGTTCAAACTTGAAAACGTCTGCTGATTCGATGAAGTTAACTTATGATAAGAGATCTACTGAAGTCAACTTTGGACCAGGAGACAAGGTGTGGTTGTATAATCCCTGGAAGACCAAAGGGAAGTCTCCTAAGTTGTCTTCTCCATGGGAAGGCCCATATGACATAGTGGATCTTCTCTCAGACGTGACTTTCCGGGTAAAATGTGGTCGGCGAGGTAAACCGAAAGTGGTGCATGCCAACAGGCTTTGGCGTTATCACGGTCCAGGATATTTCACTTGGGATGAAG
>NW_013805719.1:0-526 GCF_000517525.1 Limulus polyphemus | reverse complement strand
AACATTTGGACCACCAAATTAGAAACAAAAGTGATAGTCATTTAAATACGGCACCTTCAAAAGTATCAAGATCTATTAATCATCCAGAGTTGTCTTCTCTTCCACACAGACTTTTACTTCCCAATGATGGGGAACCCCGACATGGGGCTCAAGCACCACATAATCTTCCAAAACATTTTAGTCTATCAAGGGGTGACATTTGTAATGAATCATCAAATATGCGATTGGAGCCAACCCAGGAAACTGGAACATTTAAAAAATTCACGAAATATGATGGATATCCTAACGGGGAAATCCCATCCTCATCTCTTTCAGTGTCTGATTCTTTATCTGATGAGAATGATGAACTGTGTTCACATATCCTCCCAAAACCAGTTATAATATATATTGGAAATATGAAGTTAGATTTATCTGAAATACCATTCATTAAATTGAGAAAGGTTCCTTCTAACTGCAGAGGTGACTTGAAATACGAAGAAAAACAGGCACATAACTTTAAACTGTCAGTCAGCAATTATGATGAAAA
>NW_013805718.1:0-915 GCF_000517525.1 Limulus polyphemus | reverse complement strand
GTACTGTCAATAAAAAGACACAAGATTTAACGATACTGTGTACTGTCAATAAGAAGACACAAGATTTAACGATACTGTGTACTGTCAATAAGAAGACACAAGATTTAACAATACTGTGTACTCTCAATAAGAAGAGACACGATTTAGCAATACTGTGTACTATCTATAAAAAGACCCAAATTTAACGATACTGTGTACTGTCAATAAGAAGACACAAGAATTAACGATACTGTGTACTCTCAATAAGAAGACACAAGATTTAACGATATTGTGTACTGTCAATAAGAAGACAGAAGATTTAACGATACTGTGTACTTTCAATAAGAAGACACAAGATTTAACAATATTGTGTACTTTCAATAAGAAGACATAAGATTTAACGATACTGTGTACTTTCAATAAGAAGACACAAGATTTAACAATATTGTGTACTGTCAATAAGAAGACACAAGATTTAACGATACTGTGTACTGTCAATAAGAAGACACAAGATTTAACAATACTGTGTACTGTCGATAAGTAGACATGTACTGTCAATAAGAAGACACAAGATATAACGATACTCTGTACTGTCAATAAGAAGACACAAGATTTAACGATATTGTGTACTGTCAATAAGAAGACAGAAGATTTAACGAATAATGTGTACTGTCGATAAGTAGACACAAGATTTAACGATACTGTGTACTGTCAATAAGAAGACACAAGATTTAACGATACTGTGTACTGTCAATAAGAAGACACAAGATTTAACGATACTGTGTATTTTCAATAAGAAGAAACAGTATTCAACGATAATATGTACTGTCAGTATGAAAACACAAGATTTAACAATAATGTGTCCTGTCAATAAGAAGACAGAAGATTTAACGATATTAAGTACTGTCAATAAGAAGACATAAGATTTAACGATAC
>NW_013805717.1:0-526 GCF_000517525.1 Limulus polyphemus | reverse complement strand
GGATTAATTACAGGATGTATTACATCCTGTCAACAAGCTACTGAACCTCTAACTATACATATGGATAAGAATATTAATTACATTCTTTCAACAAGCTACTGAACCATCAGCTACATTTGGATAACAATATTAATTACATTCTGTCAACAAGCTATTGAACCTCCAGCTATACATATGGATAACAATATTTATTATATCCTGTCAACAAGCTACTGAACCTCCAGCTATACATATGGATAAGAATATTGATTACATCCTGTCAACAAACTACTGAACCTCCAACTATACATATGGTTAAGAATATTTATTACATCCTCTCAACGAACTACTGAACCATCAGCTACATTTGGATAACAATATTAATTAAATCCTGTCAACAAACTACTGAATGTCCAGCTGCACATATAGTTAAGAATATTTATTACATCCTATCAACAAGCTACTGAACCTGCAGCTATACATATGGATAAGAATATTAATTAAATCCTGTCAACAAACTACTGAATATCCAGCTATACATATGGAT
>NW_013805716.1:0-952 GCF_000517525.1 Limulus polyphemus | reverse complement strand
TAGTCAAATGATAGCGTTACTTTAGTTTAATGTGTTTTAATTGGATGATAGCATTACATTAGTTTAATGTGTTTTAATTGGATGATAGCATTACTGTAATTTAATGTGTTTTAATTGGATGATAGCATTACTGTAATTTAATGTGTTTTAGTCAAATGATAGCATTACTGTAATTTAATGTGTTTTAGTCAAATGATAGCATTACTTTAGTTTAATGTGTTTTAATTGGGTGATAGCATTACTTTACTTTAATGTGTTTTAATTGGATGATAGCATTACTTTAGTTTAATGTGTTTTAATTGGGTGATAGCATTACTTTACTTTAATGTGTTTTAATTGGATGATAGCATTACTGTAATTTAATGTGTTTTAGTCAAATGATAGCATTACTGTAATTTAATGTGTTTTAGTCAAATGATAGCATTACTTTAGTTTAATGTGTTTTAATTGGGTGATAGCATTACTTTAGTTTAATGTGTTTTAATAAAATAATTCGAGTGCGTTTTAGTAGTGTATTCAGATTGTAAAATTGGTTTACACTGGTGTTTAACCACAATGTCGATATGAGTTAGTCTCTGGATCAAACCTACATCGATACAATGCCGTACCCTAACGAGGACCTTCGAACCTATAACATTAATATTGTCAAGCTGGTTTTTAATAGAAAAAGAATGTTAGTGACATGGATTATACAGAAGTTTAGAAATAGCATTAAAGAGTATTGTTAATATCGTTCTAACTACCGTCTTTTGACCGGTACAAATTTACATATTTTTGAATAAAAAACGAGAGTGATATGGAGTACACAGAAGTTTAAAACTATATACTTCTAACTAGTGTCTTCGAACCGGTGATATCAATATTGTTTAATTGGTTTTATTAGAAAACTTACATTAGTGAAAACTGATTACACAGAAGTTTAAAACTATATAACTTCTAACTAGTGTCTTCG
>NW_013805715.1:0-712 GCF_000517525.1 Limulus polyphemus | reverse complement strand
AGTGGATAGTGAGTAATTGAACTGCAGTCACACGGTATTGTTGAAGTTAACGTTCGTTCGTTACAGTGTTGTTTTAGCGCGAGTATTGAGATTAAGTGTATCGCAGAGTTATATTCGGAAAGAATAAACTAGTTTTATTAAGTAAAGACTTGTGTCGTTAAAGTTTCGTTGGAACGAAGTTACGGAAAAAATCAATTAACAAACGGAGACGTAACAAATTGGTGTCAGAAGTGGGATAGCAAAAAAAAAAGAGACGAAAAATGGAAACGAGAGGCGGAAAATCAAACTACAGCTTAGCAGATTTGATGGCAGAAATACAAAAACAAGAGGAGAAATTACAGCAGTTGTTAGAGGAAAAAGAAAAGAAACAAGAAGAACGAGAAAATAAACAAGAAAAGAAACAAGAAGAACGAGAAGCGAAATTACAACAGTTGTTGGAGGAAAAAGAAATAAAACAAGAAGAACGGGAAAAGAAACAAGAAGAGAGATTACAGCAGTTGTTGGAGAAGAAAGAAAATAAACAAGCTGTAATTTCTCTTCAGTTGTTAGAGGAAAAAGAAAAGAAACAAGAAGAACGAGAAAAGAAACAAGAAGAAAAATTACAGCAGTGGCAACTGGAACAAGAAAGGAAACAGGAAGAAAGTCTCCAACAGTTGCAGGAAAGTCAGCAGCAACTACAGGAAAGTCAACAACAGTAGCAAGAAGTACAAAT
>NW_013805714.1:0-526 GCF_000517525.1 Limulus polyphemus | reverse complement strand
CCGTCAGAGTTCGATGAACGTGAAGTTCGTAGAATATGAAGTATCTTGTTAGGGTTCGATGAACGTGAAGTAAGGGGAGTATGAAGTATCCCATTAGAGTTCGATGGTCGTAAAGTGCGGGGAGTATGAAGTATCCCATTAGAGTTCGATGGTCGTAAAATGCGGGGAGTATGAAGTATCCCATTAGAGTTCGATGGTCGTAAAATGCGGGGAGTATCAAGTATCCCATTAGAGTTCGATGGTCGTAAAGTGCGGGGAGTATCAAGTATCCCATTAGAGTTCGATGGTCGTAAAGTGCGGGGAGTATGAAGTATCCTGTCAAAGTTCGATGAACGTGAAGTGCGTAGAATATGAAGTATCTCGTTAGGCTTCGATGAACGTTTAGTGAGGGGAGTATGAAGGTCACGCCATTCTATTAATTTTTCTCTTTCTTCAAGGGGTGAATCATACCACCCTCTAGGCTGAAATCAGGGAGAACTGCACCAGCATTTGATAACACAAATAATCGTAGGATGTTGTCCATATC
>NW_013805713.1:0-765 GCF_000517525.1 Limulus polyphemus | reverse complement strand
GCTAGATAATATATTGGTGTACATGAAGTTGGTTGTGTTAAACGTATGAAAAAGGAACAATATTACTGCTTATATACTTTATTTATAGTAAACAAAGAGTATTTACACTTAATAAGGAGTCCCTTTAAATAAGTAGATATTATCTTATTATACATGAAAATGGTTGGGTTAAAATTATAAAGAAGGAAAAAGATTACAGCTTACATTCTTTAATTTAAATTAAACAATGAGTATTTACACGTAATTAGGAGTCACTTTTAAAAACTACATATTATATGGGTGTACATGAACATGGTTGTGACAAACTTATGTAGAGGAACAACATTACAGCTTACATTCTTTATTTTACAGTAAACAAAGAGTATTTACACTTAATAAAAAGTCCCTTTAAATAACTAGATATTATCTTATTATACATGAAAATGGTTGGGTTAAATTTATAAAGAAGGAAAAAGATTACAGTTTGTATTCTTTACTTTGTGCAAACAAACAGTATTTACATGTAAATAGGAGTCACTATAAATAGCTAAATATTATCTTAGTGTTCATGAATATGGTTGTGATAAACTTATAAAGAGGAATAAGATGACAGCTTACATTCTTTATTTTATAGTAAACAAAGAGTATTTACACGTAATTAGGAGCCACTTTAAAAAAAATAGATATTATGTTAGTGTATATGAAGTTTGTCGTGTTAAAAATATGAAAAAAGAACAATATTACAGCTTATATTCTTTATTGATTGGAAACAAAGAGTATTTACAC
>NW_013805712.1:0-828 GCF_000517525.1 Limulus polyphemus | reverse complement strand
CACAAAGGAATACACGAAGTCATACAAAAGTTATGTGGTGTGACAGGACATTATGCAAAGTTGTCGGACCAGTGTGCGTAACTATTGAGCTCATGGGCATAAAGGACAGACAGAAAGTATACTTGGCTGACATTGAAGACCAGTGCATACTAGGGTTGGACTACTTACAACCGAAGAAGTGTGTAGTTAACTTCGATAAAATGACGTTTGGGAACAATAAAGGCCAAGTTCTGGTAAGTGTTAAAAGAGAGGTTGTACTAACCAGGTGTCATCAAGCTGAAGTCAAAATGACTGAAGGAGTTGATGATGGTGAAGTGAAACCAGGTATACATATTAAAGCAGTGCAGGAGAAAGACCAAGATTTGAACATTTGGACATTGCGGGTCCTTTGCCCCAAACTCGTGCTGGAAACAGGTACATTTGTGTGCTGATGGATTATTTCACCAAGTGGACTGAGGCATATGCAATACCAAATCAGGAAGCTACAACTGTAGCTTTAACTATTAGTGATTTCTTCTTCAAATTTGGTATGCCATATGAACTGCAGATCTGAAAAGGCCGTAACTTTGAATCAGCTGTGTTCCAAGAATGCTGCAAGTTATTTGGCATCCGAAAGACCAGGACAACGCCACTGCACCCACAGTCTGATGGGATGGTAGAAAAGTACAACTGGACGCTGGGACACGAATTGGCAAAGTTTTGTAATAGCCGCCAAGATGACTGGGATGTCTTACTCCCTTATCTATTGATGGCCTATAGGACAGCAGAGCATGAAACCACTGGATACACTCCAGCAAAGTTGATGTTTGGTCGGGAACTTCGGTTGCT
>NW_013805711.1:0-527 GCF_000517525.1 Limulus polyphemus | reverse complement strand
AGGTAGTAACCTACCAGTGTCAAAGACCAACATTAAACAACAGTAGATATTAACGACATTTTAAACAAGTAGTAACATACCAATGTCAAAGACCAACATTAAACAACAATAGATATTAACAACATTCAAACAGGTAGTAACATACCAATGTTAAAGACCAACATTAAACAACAATAGATATTAACAACATTTAAACAGGTAGTAACATACCAGTGTCAAAGAAAAACATTAAACAACAGTAGATATTAACGACATTTAAACAGGTAGTAACATACCAGTGTCAAAGACCAACAATAAACAACAGTAGATATTAACGACCTTTAAACAGGTAGTAACATACCATTGTCAAATGCCAACATTAAACAACAGTAGATATTAACGACATTTAAACAGGTAGTAACATACCAATGTCAAAGACCGACATTAAACAACAGTAGATATTAACGACATTCAAAAAGGTAGTAACATACCAGTGTCAAAGACCAACATTAAACAACAGTAGATATTAACACATTTAAACAGGTAGT
>NW_013805710.1:0-719 GCF_000517525.1 Limulus polyphemus | reverse complement strand
AATAATAAACTTTACCTTAAACATATCTGTAAGGTAAAGTTTACTACTGTAACAAACATATCTGTAAGGTAAAGTTTATTATTGTAACAAACATATCTGTAAGGTAAAGTTTATTATTGTAACAAACATATCTGTAAGGTAAAGTTACAAGAGTAAACTTTACCTTACAGATATGTTTGTTACAATAGTAAACTTTACCTTACAGATATGTTTGTTACAATAGTAAACTTTACCTTGCAGATATGTTTGTTACAATAGTAAACTTTACTTTGCAGACATGTTTGTTACAATACTTGGATCACTGTTGAGTGTTTGTAACGTGAATTACAAAAACAGCTTACGTATACCAACTGCTTACTTCACTATTTTACCGTGTTGGAATTTTCCACCGAGTCTGTTTGTTGTGCAATCTCCATCTGCGCATCCTGTTACCTGCAGCGTTGTTGTGCTCAAGCTTTTTTTTCACAGTTTTCACGGACACGGACGTTTAACGGTCAAATACCCTATATCTTAAAGCAATTATGCAATATTTAAAGGTCAAATAGTCTGTATCTTAAAGCAGTGATGCAGTATTTAAAGGTCAAATACACTGCTATTTTAAAGCAGTGATGCAGTATTTAAAGGTCAAATACACTGTATTTTAAAGCAGTGATGCAGTATTTAAAGGTCAAATACCCTATATTTTAAAGCAGTGATGCAGTATTTAAAGGTCAAATACA
>NW_013805709.1:0-526 GCF_000517525.1 Limulus polyphemus | reverse complement strand
TATTTAATCCTGTTGGACTTAAGGAAACACATGTAGATATGTTGTAAATATATGAGTTAATAAACACATTGTCGGCAGACTAAAGTCAACAGTGGGTCATAGAAAAATACTAGGTATTGGGTCCTATTTAATCCAGTCGGTCTTAAACAAACACATGTAGATATGTTGTAAATATATGAGTTCACAAACACAATGGCTGCAGACTAAAGTCAACAGTGGGTCATAGAACGATACTAGCTATTGGGTCCTATTTAATAAAGTCGATCTAAAACAAACACGTGTAGATATGTTGTAAATACATGAGTTAATTAACACACTGGCTGCAGACTAAAGTCAACAGTGGGTGATAGAACGATACTAACTATTGGGACCTATTTAATCCAGTCGGTCTGAAACAAACCATGTAGATATGTTGTAAATATATGAGTTAATTAACAAACTGGCTGCAGACTAAAGTCAACAGTGGGTCATAGAACGATACTAGCTATTGGGTGCTATTTAATCCAGTCGGTCTTAAACAAGCACA
>NW_013805708.1:0-969 GCF_000517525.1 Limulus polyphemus | reverse complement strand
CCATAGTACAGAAACCTGGTGTAACTTATGAGTCACCAGTTGTATTCGTTACAAAGTGTCCATAGTACAGAAACCTGCTGTTACTTATGAGTCACCAGTTGTATCCGTTACAAAGTGTCCATTGTACAGAAACCTGCTGTTACTTATGAGTCACCAATTGTATCCGTTACAAAGTGTCCATAGGTTACAAAGTGTCCATAGCACAGAAACCTGCTGTTACTTACGAGTCACCAGTTGTATTCGTTGTATAGTATTCCATGATTCAACAATCTATCGTTACTTATCAGTCACTAGTTGTTGATGTTTCAAAGTGTCCATAGTGCTACAACCTGCTGCTATTTATCAGTTACCAAAATGAAATACTGAATACATGGCTATTCAGTGAGTTGGAGATAAAACCTCGGCTAAAATATAAAATTATTCATAGCATCAACAAATCGTGTAAATTAAGTGATTTTTCTCAACCTCCAATAACTTTGATCTGCATATTTCGTTATTTTTATTTTGTAAAAGTATATCATGCTGGATTCGCTGTTTGTTTACGAAAAGAAATAATAATACATAAACTCTAAGACCTGCTTGATTTAACTGCAAACTTATCAACTGGTCGACAGTTCACCTGAAACCAGTTTCGTCATATTTGGGCGATGCGTTTCAAGTACGTGATGTACGTGACTAAAGACACCAGGAGAAATATTTTAGCGTGATTAACGCTCAGAAGAAACGGATAACCATGCGTTGTTTTTTTTTTTACCTTTCATTTTCGTACAATTAACGCTGTATCAGAAATCTAAATTTTTTTATGCTGAAAAAAACCAACAACAACGACACTATTTTGGTCGTTTCGTTTTATCAAATAACATGATAAATCAAACGTTTATTTATTTATATTTACCCCCAAATCCAACCATACTGAAAATAATATTTAACATATTATCTTGACGTCATCAAATCTGTTGTCTGTTTACT
>NW_013805707.1:0-526 GCF_000517525.1 Limulus polyphemus | reverse complement strand
CGTGAATTATCGGGAGACTACTAGATTGGGTAGTCTGGTAGATATAAGATGGTCACAACGTGATGGAAAAATGAGTAATTGAACTGCAGTCAAAAAGTGTGTAATTGAACTCGAGCACGTGAGGCGTTTGTTATAGCGCGACTGTTGAAATTAAGTGTATCGCAAAGTTATATTCAGAAAGAATAAACCAGTGTTATTTAAGAAAAGATTTGTGTCGCTAAAGTTTCGTCGGAACGAATATACGGAAAGTTAACTAACGAAAGGAGACGTAACAAATTGGTGTCAGAAGTGGGATAAGAAAAAAAAATGGAAACGAGAAGTGGCAGATCAAACTACAGTTTAGCAGATTTGATGGCAGCAATACAAGAACAGCAAAAGAAACAAGAAGAACGAGAAGAGAAATTACAGCAGTTCATGGAGGAAAAAGAAAAGAAACAAGAAGAGAAATTACAGCAGTTGTTAGAGGAAAAAGAAAAGAAACAAGAAGAACGAGAAAATAAACAAGAAGAACGAGAAAATAAACAAC
>NW_013805706.1:0-720 GCF_000517525.1 Limulus polyphemus | reverse complement strand
CATTATATGCCTCAGTACATCTTTTATCTATGGCAGCACAGCTTTGAAGACATTCCACTGATATATGTACCGAATTCTATTGAACACTCTTGTGAAGGATAAGCCAGCACTACTGCATCAGCTACAAGTATTCTAGTTGCAAACGATTGTTACTGAATGCCATTACTGCATGCCAAAAAAACTTCTAACATTCATGGTCTTTGTCAAGCACTACTGTCACAATTGTATGGAGAAGAGTTCACTAACAGAGTAGAACATATATCACTTTATTGGGTGAAGATAAGATTTTATGTTGAATAATAATAGTCCTTCCAGGAAACAACACTGTTATCCAGTATCGTCTGGATAAAAACAAATAAATGCAGATAAGCTTTTTTACCAGCTGGTAAAACCTGCTTATTTCTAAAATCTTTTGATCAAAGACATTATGCTGCTAAAAGAGCCAAACATTAGAGCAGTGTTGTCAGACTATGCAGGAAGTGAGTGCTGCTGGTGAATGGAGACCACTTTCCACAACACAAAAGCTGTGAGAGGAGCAACTAAAAGATCCAGGACTAACTACAGTGCTGCTTGTTGCACAGCAAGGGAAAGGATGACCATTACAAAATGAGAAATGCAGTGCAGATGCATAGAACCTCTGACACGTGCATGACTGGTTAGGGGTGGAAGGTTATATTTTGTACTTTAACTACGACTCACATAAATCTGTGGTTTGAACTA
>NW_013805705.1:0-870 GCF_000517525.1 Limulus polyphemus | reverse complement strand
GAAGATACAGGATTTAACAATACTGTGTTTATGACTTGTTATGATAGTACACAGTATCGTTAAATCTTGTGTCTTCTTATAGACAGGACACAGTATTGTTAAATCTTGTGTCTTTTTATTGACAGTACACAGTATCGTTAAATCTTTTGGCTTGTTATTGATAATACACAGTATCATTAAATGTTATGACTTGTTATGATAGTACACAGTATCGTTAAATCTTGTATCTTCTTATTGAAAGGACTCAGTATTGTTAAATCTTGTGTCTTCTTATTGACATTAAATAGTATTGTTAAATCTTGTGTCTTCTTATTGACAGTACACAATATTGATAAATCCTGTATCTTCTTATTGACAGGACACAGTTTTGTTAAATCTTGTGGCTTGTTATTGATAGTACATAGTATAATTAAATCTTATGACTTGTTATGATAGTACACAGTTTTGTTAAATCTTGTGTCTTCTTATTGACAGTACACAGTATTGATAAATCTTGTATCTTCTTATTGACAGGACACAATATTGATAAATCCTGTATCTTCTTATTGACACGAAATCTTGTCTCTTCTTATTGACAGTACACAGTATCGTTAAATCTTGTGTCTTCTTATTGACAGTACACAGTATTGATAAATCCTGTATCTTCTTATTGACAGGACTCAGTATTGTTAAATCTTGTGTCTTTTTACTGACAGTACACAGTATCGTTAAATCTTGTGGCTTGTTATTGATAGTACACAGTATCATTAAATGCAATACCGTGCCCTGTCAATAAGAAGATACAGGATTTATCAATACTGTGTACTGTCAATAAGAAGACACAAGATTTAACGATACTGTGTACTGTCAATAAGAAGAGACAAGATTTAA
>NW_013805704.1:0-526 GCF_000517525.1 Limulus polyphemus | reverse complement strand
ACAGTATTGTTAAATCTTGTGTCTTCTTATAAACAGCAGATAGTATCGATCAATCAAGTTTCTTGTAAGTATCGTTCAATCTTGTGGATTTTTATAGACAGTACACATTATCGTTAAATTTTTTGGCTTGTTTGTGATAGTACACAGTATCGTTAAATCTTGTGGCTTCTTATAGACAATACACAGTATTGTTAAATCATGTGTCTTCTTATTGACAGTACACAGTATCGTTAAATCTTGTGTCTTCTTATTGACATTACACAGTATCGTTAAATCTCATGTCTTCTTTTTATAGTACACAGTATCGTTAAATCTTGTGTGTCTTATTGACAGTACACTGTATTGTTAAATCTTGTGTCTTCTTATTGACACTACACAGTATTGTTAAATCTTGTGTCTTCTTTTTCATAGTACACATTATTGTTAAATCGTGTGTCTTCTTGTTAATAGTACACAGTATTGTTAAATCTTGCGTCTTATTATCGACAGCACACACTATTGTTAAATCATGTGTCTTCTTATTGAT
>NW_013805703.1:0-770 GCF_000517525.1 Limulus polyphemus | reverse complement strand
GAAATGCTGTTGTAATTATAACTGTATTTTATATAACAAGTAAATACACGGATTCTTTATTACCTTATTGTGTATTGTACAATGACATGCTGTTGTAATTATAACTGTATTTTATATAACAAGTGAATACTCGGAGTTTTTATTACCTTATTGTGTGTTGTAATTATAACTGTATAATTATAACTGTATTTTATATAACAAGTGAATACAGCCAAATTTCAATACATCATAAAGTCATAAAATCCCCGAAAGACCCCGTGTATTCTCTTGTTATATAAAATACTGTTATAATTACAACAGCATGTCATTGTACAATACATCATAAGGTCATTAAGACCCCGTGTATTCACTTGTTATATAAAATACAGTTATAATTACACCAGCATGTGACCTTATGATGTATTGTACAATGACATGCTGTTGAAAATACAGTTATAACTAATATAACATGTGAATACACGGGGTGTTTATGACCTTATGATGTATTGTACAATGACGTACTGTTGTAATTAGAAAAGTATTTTATATAACAAGTGAATACACGTGGTCTTTATGACCTTATGATGTATTGTACAATAACATGCTGTTGTAATTAGAAAAGTATTTTATATGGCAAGTGAATACACGGGGTCTTTATGACCTTATGATGTATTATGCAATGATATGCTGTTGTAATTATACCTGTATTTTATATAACAAGTGAATACACGGGGTCTTTATGACCTTATGATGTATTGCACAATGACATTCTGTTGTAATATAACAGTATT
>NW_013805702.1:0-524 GCF_000517525.1 Limulus polyphemus | reverse complement strand
CACAGCTGGGGTCTCAATACATTGAAGAGCTTAAGTTTTGCATTCCAACATAAATCTTGCCTATAATGAGAGGAATGTGACCAGGACTAATCTTTTAAGTGCTGTAAAGTAATTTTCTTTGTAATTTATGGTGTCTGTATCGTTTGGTAATCTCTTCTAACAGGATGTATTAAGTAACAAGGGGTCAGGCTCAGGCAGTGTTTATTGAAACCACTTGTACTATAAACTGTTACATACATTTGTTAGTAGTGGCAATTAGTTTTGTCTCTATTCTGAGAAACCATACACGGACATATGTTGAAATAAACTTGTTTGAAAGTTCAAAGAAATTATATTCAAGTACCGAAAAGCTTTCTTACTATCATATCTACAGTAACGTTCAAATGCGCATGCGCTCACATTCTGCTGAACGAGAGTGACCACCAAAAGGGGTGAGATAGTTTACGGACAACGTCCAAAGTTCACGCTGCTGACCCTACGGTTTATTCGGCACAATAAACACAAAGTACAACTGCAATGAACAT
>NW_013805701.1:0-526 GCF_000517525.1 Limulus polyphemus | reverse complement strand
AAAGAGTAGCCCAAGAGTTGGCGGTGGGTGGTGATGACTAGCTGCCTTCCCTCCAGTCTTACACTGCTAAATTAGGGACGGCTAGCGCAGATAGCCCTCGTGTAGCTTTGCGCGAAATTCAAAAACAAACAAAACAAAAACAAATATATTGTTCTAAACACAAAAGAGCTCAAAACATCAAAATAAAAAAATACCGTAAATCAAAAAAGGTTTACTGTTATGTAGTTTGGTTCAAAACCTACAAAATCTTCATTACTTCCACTGTAATTTAGTTTCTTATTATTTAGGGAGCATTATAAATAGTGTTACGACAGTTGGGGGTCACGTGACGAGTGTTCTAGAAGATTCGCTAGTGTGTTACGACAGCGGGGTCACGTGACGAATATTCTAGAAGATTCGCTGGTGTGTTGCGACAGCGTTGCGTCAACTGACGCTGGTAGCACGTGTTGAGAGTCTTAGAAGTTTCTAGAACAGGCAGTATTATCGTATATAAGTGCGCTAGACAGTGAGAGAGACAGACGGAATC
>NW_013805700.1:0-918 GCF_000517525.1 Limulus polyphemus | reverse complement strand
GCCAGCATTGAGTTCTCTTGTGCCCAGGTTTGTTACAGTGCCAGCAAAGTACCCTCAAACTTCTCTGAAAGTTGACCTTTTCTGGCCTTGAATCCAGATGACTGTACCAACCTTGGTACCTCTGTGTTGGACTTCACGTAGGATTAAAATTCGAGAGCTCTGGCCATTGCATCCTGCATGGTATAGGGGTGTGCTTGCTTCACTTGTATCTTAAGTTCCAGTCAGAAGTCTACAGGGCCAGGTTCAGGACGAGAGTCCGTGCTAAAGGGGAGAGCCTGCAAGAGCTGACACAGGACTTGGAAAACATGGCACACAAGGCCTACCCAACTGCACCACCCGATCTCCTCAAGTTGTTGCTGGGGGATCAGTTCGTAGATGCCTTGGACAGTCCACTTTTGGGTTCCGTACCTGAGTTCTAGAGCCGACACCAGTGTTCTATAGTTGTGTCTGTCCGCTGCTATCAACTGTCCAAGTATTTCCAGTGGTTGTCCCTTCAAGCTCGTTGCCAGATATACAGCTTTCTGCTCCTCTGTCCATCCATTCATCTCTGCCAGTAGCTCGAATTGTGCTCTATATGCGTCCCATGGTGCCTTCCCATCGAATTCCTGTGGCCTCCTTTGCACTGGATCACTCCTATTACTGGCATTCATATCTGGGATGTGACTTCTAACGGGACTGAATATGTCTGCATTAGGGTTTAACTGCGGGCTCTGTAAGGGGCTTGCCATTGTCTGGGGCTGATTAATTCGATGGTCAATGTATCCTCCTTGTGTTAAAGACAATAGATCGTTCTTTAACGTATCTAATTCACCTTTAAATTTACTAATGTTTTCTATTTGTACTTCTTGTTTCCTTTCTTGTTCCAGTTGCCACTGCTGGAGTCTCTCTTCTTGTTTCTTTTCTCGTTCTTCTTGTTTA
>NW_013805699.1:0-1085 GCF_000517525.1 Limulus polyphemus | reverse complement strand
TAGCTAGCCCATTGTGTAGCTTTGTGCTTTAATAACAACTACATCAAACCCAATTACCTATATTTTATCAGTGGCTGATACTCAACAATTTAGCTTTCCTGGATCAATGACATAGATATCCAACTGAAGATAGCTACTAGCCAATTTTGAAAAATCTCGATGACTGAGGGATATCTTTCTGTTTAGGCATAGCCGATGTTCAACAGTATTGATTACTAAGTGATATATTTCTGTTTAGGTCACAACAGAAGATAGTTTTAGCTTTCGTTCGTTAGTACTTAACATTCGAATTTTTTTTTGTTTAGATATTTAGAAATATTTAGCATCTCTCATGTCATTGGCAGATGAGCGATTCTCCGTCTTTATATTCTACCAAGTATCTTATATTTCCGTGGTCAGTGACAGTGTTCCGTAATAAATCGCACTTTTTAAATCACTAGATCAGACATAGTTAACCAAATCACTAGATCAGACATAGTTAACCTTTTCAAACCATGTAGGTGATTTCCCGCCTTTCACAGGTCACTATATACGCAGTTGATGTACCACTTATTAGAAGTACATTTCTTAATTACTGATCCTGTTTAAGTATTATAATAATCGAATCACCACTGAGTAACACTAAACAAAATGCGATGTGGTTGATTAGGAACTGATATTAATGTAAATTCAGTTTTACAGAACATTTATAAAATGATGCGATATGAGAAATGTCAAGTATTTTGTTCTGTTATGAGATACCACCTTCTGTTTCAACTAAAATTAATTATACTTATCTTAAGACATTATGTTAAACGTATTATATTTTTTAAAGCGACATTTTTATCTAGTCGTTATATCCATTGCCGACGACACAATGTTCAATCAAGAACTCTTCAGGCGGCTGAGATACAACGAACACAGTAAAGGTAGGAACATTATTTATATAGGCCATCTGTTACAACAGAAATTGTAATGGTGTGAACGCATTTTACAAGTTTGTAAACCACTATTGAAATACAGTACTGTGAAAAATGTTAGGACATTTTTATGGGGCTAATTTTTCCATGCCATTACATAATGTAATTTTCAACACTATGGTAATG
>NW_013805698.1:0-841 GCF_000517525.1 Limulus polyphemus | reverse complement strand
AACATAGTAATGTATCGTAGTTAACAATTGTCACCAGTAACATTGTAATGTATCGTAGTTAACAATTGTCATCAGTAACATTGTAATGTATCGTAGTTAACAATCGTCACCAGTAGCATTGTAATGTATCGTAGTTTACAATTGTCACCAGTAGGATGGTAATGTATCGTAGTTAACAATTGTCACCAGTAACATAGTAATGTATCGTACTTAACAATTGTCACCAATAGCATTGTAATGTATCGTAGTTAACAATTGTCAACCAGTAACATAGTAATAACTACGATACTGACAATTGTTCCAGTAACATAGTAATGTATCGCAGTTAACAATCGTCACCAGCAGCATGGTAATGTATCGCAGTTAACAATCGTCACCACCAGCATGGTAATGTATCGCAGTTAACAATTGTCACGAATAGCACGGTAACGTATCCCAGTTAACAACTGTCACAGTAGCATTGTAGTGTATCACAGTTAAGATATCGCACTGTAACCTAAAAAAAATGTCAAACTAATACAATTTCTTGACGTAAAGTTATGCAGTTTGTCTGTTGATTTAATGCAACATCACATTAGGCGAGGAATCGAACCCAGGATTTTAGGGTTTTGAAGCAATACAGATTCGACGAACAGTAATAAAATAAAATATGATTACACAGGCCTACGATGGTTTTATTGTCTTGAAATTTGTACATGTTCTATAGTAATTCCTGTACGCTGAATCCGAAAATGATATCCATTTTTCTCCATTACGTAGAGATTTTCCACATAACGTCATAAGGCAGTACATAAAAGAAAGACCACAACACGTAGTTTTGAGACTAAAAGACGTGAATTTC
>NW_013805697.1:0-526 GCF_000517525.1 Limulus polyphemus | reverse complement strand
ACTGTGTACTATCAATAAAAAGACACAAGTTTTAACAATGCTGTGTACTATCAATAAGAAGACACAATATTTAACGATACTATGTACTGTCAATAAGAAGACACGAGATTTAAGAATACTGTGTACTGTCAATAAGAAGACACAAGATTTAACAATCATATGTACTATCAATAAGAAGACAAGATTTAACGATACTGTGTACTATCTCTAACAAGCCAAAAGAATTAACGATACTATGTACTGTCAATAAGAAGACACGAGATTTAACAATACTGTGTACTGTCAATAAGAAGACACTAGATTTAACAATACTATGTACTATCAAAAAGAAGACAAGATTTAACAATACTGTGTACTATCACTAACAAGCCACAATATTTAACGATAGTGTGTACTGTCAATAAAAAGACACAAGATTTAACAATACTGTATACTGTCAATAAGAGGAAACAAGATTTAACAACACTATGTACTATCAAAAAGAAGACAAGATTTAACAATACTGTGTACTATCACTAACAAGCCA
>NW_013805696.1:0-689 GCF_000517525.1 Limulus polyphemus | reverse complement strand
TTTTGTAACTAGAGTTACACGTAAGTGTTCATAGAGTAGTTGTACCAAGTAAGGCTAAAGATGAATTTGGTGGTTATAAATTCGGTAACTGGAGTTACACCTAATTGTTCATGGAGTAGTTATACTCATCTTTAGCCTTACTTGGTACGGTGGTTATAAATTCTGTAACTAGAGTTACACCTAGGTGTTCGTGGAGTTGTTGTACCAAGTAAGGCTAAAGACGAGTATGTTGGTTACAAATTCAGTAACTAGAGTTACTCCTAGGTGTTCGTGTATTTGTTTTTGTACCAAGTAAGACTAACGATGAGTATGATGGTTATAAACTCGGTAACTATAGTTACACCTAGGTGTTCGTGGAGTTCTTGTACCAAGTAATTCGAACGATAAGTATGGTGGTTATAAATTAGGTAACTAGAGTTACACCTAGGTATTCGTGGAGTTGTTGTACCAAGTAACGTTAAGACGAGTATGGTGGTTACAAATTCGGTAACTAGAGTTACACCTAGGTGTTTATGGAGTAGTTGTACCAAGTAAGGCTAAAGATGAGTATGGTGGTTATAAATTCTGTATCTAGAGTTACACCTAGGTGTTCATGGAGTAGTTGTACCAAGTAAGGCTAAATATGAGTATGGTGGTTATACATTCGGTAACTAGAGCTACACCTAGGTGTTCGTCGAGTTGTTGTACCA
>NW_013805695.1:0-526 GCF_000517525.1 Limulus polyphemus | reverse complement strand
AATTCTGTGGTATTCATATAGTAATTTATGATTTTTTGGTTATTCAACTGTATATATAAAACCTTAAAAAATTATTTCATATCATATCCTTCATGTTCAAAATTTTAAAATGTTTAGCAACCTATGTCAAGCAGCAACCAAGTACAAAGGTCATAACTAGAAGAGATAATTGTTTGCTTTACTTCTTTATTTATTGTTCTGTGCTTTAAGAAAAGTAAGTTTAAGAACTCATTTCAAAATAGCAATAATCTGTATACATATATAATGTATAATAATTGAAATGTGACTGTATTTTACAAAATACTAGTCTACTAAAACACAGCCAAAACAGGTCACTTTGTAAAGAATAAAGGTCAGTTTGATATTATTGGATACAGTAACATGACTGCATGTGCACTCCGTCATTGTAACTTCCGTATTGTTAGCGTGGCATGGCTGAAAGGTCATTATAATAAAAATAATAAATGTATAATGTTATGAGATTTAAGCTATTTAGTCTAAATATTTATGTTTTCATGTGATATAA
>NW_013805694.1:0-526 GCF_000517525.1 Limulus polyphemus | reverse complement strand
TGTGACAGGACATTATGCAAGGTTGTGGGGACCAATGTGGGTAACTATTGAGCTCATGGGCATAAAGAACAGACAGAAAGTATACTTGGCTGACATTGAAGACCAATGCATGCTAGGGTTGGACTACTTATTACCGAGGAAGTGTGTAATTGATAAAATGACGTAAGTGTTAAAAGAGAGGTTGAGCTAACCAGATGTCATCAAGCTGAAGTCAAAATGACTAAAGGAGTTGAAGTGGATCCAAATACAGATATTAAAGCAGAACAGAAATAAGACCAAGAATTGAAGCCAATAATTGATTTTCGAAAAGCAAGTGTTTTGCGCCCTTCTTGGGAGGTGTCTAGCTTAAGCCCTGTGACAAAGAACTATTGGGCACAATGGGACCAGTTGAAGCTTGAAGATGGTATTTTTCTCCGGAGATGGGAAACTGCAGATGGGAAAGTGACGACCTGGCAAACAGTTATACCGAGAAAGTTACAGGAAGTTGTGCTGCGTGAATCCCATGGTAGTTTAACAGGAGGACATC
>NW_013805693.1:0-526 GCF_000517525.1 Limulus polyphemus | reverse complement strand
CAATAAGAAGACAAAAGATTTAACGATACTGTGTACTGTCAATAAGAAAACACAAGATTTAACGATACTGTGTACTGTCAATAAGAAGACCAAGATTTAACTATACTGTGTATTGTCAGTAAGAAGACACAAGATTTAACTATACTGTGTACTGTCAATAAGAAGACACAAGATTTAACGATACTGTGTACTTTCAAAAAGAAGACATAAGATTTAACGATACTGTGTACTGTCAATAAGAAAATACAATATTTAACGATACTGTGTACTGTCAATAAGAAGACCAAGATTTAACTATACTGTGTACTGTCAATAAGAAGACAAAAGATTTAACAATACTGTGTACTCTCAATAAGAAGACACAAGGTTTAACAATACTGTGTACTGTCAATAAAAAGAGACAAGATTGAACAATACTGTGTACTGTCAATAAGAAGACACACGATTTAACAATACTGTGTACTGTCAATAAGAAAACACATGATTTAGAAATACTGTGTACTATCAATAAGAACACAAAAGATTT
>NW_013805692.1:0-526 GCF_000517525.1 Limulus polyphemus | reverse complement strand
TCTCAATACATTGAAGAGCTTAAGTTTCGCATTCCAACATAAATCTTGCCTGTAATGAGAGGAATGTAACCAGGACTAATCTTTTAAGTGCTGTAAAGTAATTTTCTTTGTAATTTATGGTGTCTGTATCGTTTGTTAATCTCTTCTAACAACATGTATCAAGTAACAAGGGGTCAGGCTCAGGTGGTGTTTATTGAAACCACCTGTACTATAAACTGTTACATACATTTGTTAGTAGTGGCAATTAGTTTTGTCTCTTTTTGAAACAACATACACAGACATATGTTGAAATGAACTTGTTTGAAAGTTCAAAGAAATGATATTCAAGTACCGAAAAGCTTTCTTACTATCATATCTACTGTAACGTTTAAATGTGCACACGCTCGCGCTCGGTTGAACGAGAGTGACCACCAAAAGGGTGAGATAGTTTACGGGCAACGTACAAAGTTCACGCTGCTGACCCCACGGTTTATTCGGCACAATAAATACAAAAGTACGACTGGAATGAAACTGAAACATAAATTTG
>NW_013805691.1:0-753 GCF_000517525.1 Limulus polyphemus | reverse complement strand
ATTATAGTAGAGGCAATAGATAAAGAGAGGTGTAGACTGGGAAATGGCAGCAGGATTTCAAGAGGAGCTTAAGCTCTTACATGTAAGGAATACACCAGCTAATAATGACTTTCAGGAAGCTAGAAAGAGTACTATTAGGGCTAAAAGTAGTGAATTTAATTGTAATGAGCCTATTTTATTGAGCAACAAATTTCAACCCTTGGCTTCTGCAGACGAGTAACTATTGGAGGAAAGTAAAACAAAAGGGTCAGAGAAGGATATGGTTAAGGAGGTTATAGTTATATAAGGCATGTGGATAGGATAGTCTGTGGAGTAAATAGGGAGAAAATAATCAGATTATGCTTCCCAAGGGCACAGGTGAAGGATATAACTGACAGAGTAGAAGATATAATAAAGGGGCCTAGAAAAGATGCAGTTTTTGTGGTACATGTAGGGGATAATAATGTAGGGAAAGGTAGGTCAGAGGAGCTAATTAATCCATACAAGGGGTTGATAAAGGTATTTAAAGAAAAAGGCTATAACTTAATTTTGTCAGGGATACTGCCCAGAAGTTATAAGTATGTGACTAGGGCTAAATACTAAACTAGGTTAGTATGTAAGGATGCGCAGATTGACTGGTTGGACTTGTGCAGTTCAGTGGAAGATGGGAGTTTTTTGGAAAGGATAGTTTGCATTGAAATGAGATAGGCTGGCTTGTTTGTTAGGTCTATTAACTCAGCTGTAAGGGAAGTCTTAAACTAGGACTAGACAGTG
>NW_013805690.1:0-526 GCF_000517525.1 Limulus polyphemus | reverse complement strand
TTGAGTTATGTTAAGCTATCGTACACTGATGTCCGGTTAGAACTAGGTTATGTTGAGTTATCGTACACTGATGTCCGGTTACAGTTGGGTTATGTTGAGTTATCGTACACTGATGTCCGGTTACAGTTGAGTTATGTTGAGTTACTATACACTGATGTCCGATTACAGTTGGGTTGAGTTTTCACACACTGATGTCCGGTTACAGTTGAGTTATATTGAGTTACTATACACTGATGTCCGGTTACAGTTGAGTTATGTTAAGTTATCGTACACTGATGTCCGGTTAGAACTAGGTTATGTTGAGTTATCGTACACTGATGTCCGGTTACAGTTGAGTTATGTTGAGTTTTCACACACTGATGTCCGGTTACAGATGGGTTTTGTTGAGTTATCGTACACTGATGTCCGATCACAGTTGGGTTATGACTGATGTCCGATTACAGTTGGGTTATGTTGAGTTTTCACAGACTGATGTCCGGTTACAGTTGAGTTATGTTGAGTTCCTGTACACTGATGTCCGATTACT
>NW_013805689.1:0-776 GCF_000517525.1 Limulus polyphemus | reverse complement strand
TATTGCTAAATTTTGTGTCTTCTTATTGACAGTACACAGTATCGTTAAATCTTGTGCCTTCTTATTGACATGACACAGTATTGATAAATCCTTTATCTTCTTATTGACAGGACACAGTATTGTTAAATCTTGTGTCTTCTTATTGACAGTAAGGATTTATCAATACTGTGTACTGTCAAAAAGAAGACACAAGATTTAACAATACTGTGTCTTGTCAATAAGAAGAAGACACAAGATTTAACAATACTATATTCACAGGACACA
Source organism: Limulus polyphemus (assembly GCF_000517525.1). NCBI lineage: Eukaryota > Metazoa > Arthropoda > Merostomata > Xiphosura > Limulidae > Limulus > Limulus polyphemus. The sequence goes on along the minus strand of NW_013805689.1, from coordinate 512 downwards.
GTATTGATAAATCCTGTATCTTCTTATTGACAGGACTCAGTTTTGTTAAATCATGTGTATTTTTATTGACAGTACACAGTATTGTTAAATCTTGTGTCTTCTTATTGACAGTACCCAGTATTGATAAATTCTTTATCTTCTTATTGACAGGACACAGTATTGTTAAATTATGTCTTCTTATTGACAGTACACAGTATTGATAAATCCTGTATCTTCTTATTGACAGGACACAGTATTGATAAATCCTGTATCTTCTTATTGACAGGACACAGTATTGTTCAATCTTGTGTCTTCTTATTGACAGTACACAGTATTGATAAATCATTTTTCTTCTTATTGACAGGACACAGTATTGTAAAATTATGTTTCTTCTTTTTGACAGTACACAGTATTCATAAATCCTGTATCTTCTTATTGAAAGGACTCAGTATTTATAATCTTGTGTCTTCTTATTGACATTACATAGTATTTTTAAATTTTGTGCTTTCTTATTGACACTACACAGTATCGTT
>NW_013805688.1:0-526 GCF_000517525.1 Limulus polyphemus | reverse complement strand
CCAGAAGTTTGAGAAGGACTTTGCAACTATAGCTGCTCCACTACATGATTTCACGAAAAAAGGACAGAGTTTGAATGGACAGTTTCTTGCCAGCATGCTTTCAAGACAATGAAAGAGAAATTGGACTCTGCTCCACTTTTAAAGCTTCCAAATCCCTCACTGCCATACATACTAGACTGTGATGCTAGTAATGTCGGAATTGGAAGAGTGTTGTCTCAGAAAGTGGGCGAAAACGAACATGTGGTGGCCTACTTCAGTAGGGTCCTGAGTCGACCAGAGGGAACTGCTTGCTAGAGTAAAGAGTCTGACATATTTCCATCCATACCTCTATGGTGCAAGGTTTACCATCAGGACAGACCACGCTGCATTATGCTGGTTAAGATCATTATAGAACCCAGAGGGACAACTGGCAATTGGATCGGAGAAATAGAGCAGTATAATTGTGATATTGAATATACAGAAGGAAAATCTCATGGAAATGCCGATGGACTAGGCCGAAGACCCTGCACAAATGACTGCAGACATT
>NW_013805687.1:0-526 GCF_000517525.1 Limulus polyphemus | reverse complement strand
CAAAATATAATTTTTTTATTAAGTCTTAAAGTTTGTAAAGCAATGTTTTTCTCATGCCTATTTTTCTTTTCGCATGTTGCCTATTTAACATGCAAATTATTTTCATTTTAAGATTAAAAATATTTTTATGCATCAGAAAATTCTGAAATTTCACATGCGAAGTGTTTATAATATCCAGATAGTAATCAAACGTATCTTAAGAAAAAACTTTATATATTTTATCTGTTATTTTCAGTAATGAATCTCTGTATGGGTTCAGTAAATTTGACCGATCTTGTAACCACCATAACACGAAAACATAAATGTTTAGACTAAATAGCTTAAATATTGTTGCGTCATCGAGGTCACGTGACTGGTGTGGCGCCCTCTATTTTCTAGAACTATCCCGTATCTTGGCGAATGCTCTAGTATTTACTAGATAGAGGGTAGACTGGTATATAAAAGAGGGGGATTGTAATGAGTGGATAGACAGTGGCTAATTGAACTGCAGTCAGAGAGCACGAGAGACGTTACAGCGTTTGTTTAG
>NW_013805686.1:0-524 GCF_000517525.1 Limulus polyphemus | reverse complement strand
GGAAGTTTGTGAAGGACTTTGCAACTATAGCTGCTCCACTACATGATTTGAATAAAATAGGCCAGAAGTTTGGACAGTTTCTAGCCAGCAATCTTTCAAGACATTGAAAGAAAAATTGGCCTCTGCTCCACTTTTTAAGCTTCCAGATCCCTCACTGCCGTACATACTGGATTTTGATGCTAGTAATGTCGGAATTGGAGGAGTGTTGTCTCAGAAAGTGGGCGAAAACGAACATGTGATGGCCTACTTCAGTAGGGTTTTGAGTAGACCAGAGAGGAACTACTGTGTAACACGGGGGGAACTCCTTGCTATAGTAAAGAGTCTCACTTATTTCCATCGTTACCTCTATGGTGCAAGGTTTACCATCAGAACAGACCATGCTGTATTACGCTGGTTAAGATCATTAAAGAACCAAGAGGGACAATTGGCATGTTGGATCAGAAAAATAGACCAGTATAATCATAATATTGAATATAGAGAAGGAAAATATCATGGTAATGCCAATGGACTGAGCCGAAGACCCT
>NW_013805685.1:0-522 GCF_000517525.1 Limulus polyphemus | reverse complement strand
TATATTCTTAGCCCTTTAATATTAGTGGTTTTACTATTGTTTATCTTACTTTGTGTATATTTTTAGCCCTTTAATATTAGTGGTTTTACTATTGTTTATCTTACTTTGTGTATATTCTTAACCCTTTGATATTAGTGGTTTTACTATTGTTTATCTTACTTTGTTTGTACTTAACTTTTTAACATAAATGGTTTTACTATTGTTTATCTTACTTTACTTTGTTTGTACTTAACTTTTTCACATAAGTGGTTTTACTATTGTTTGTCTTGCTTTACTTTGTTTGTACTTAACTTCTTAACATAAATGGTTTTACTATTGTTTATCTTACTTTACTTTGTTTGTACTTAACTTTTTCACATAAATGGTTTTACTATTGTTTATCTTACTTTACTTTGTTTGTACTTAACTTTTTCACATAAGTGGTTTTACTATTGTTTGTCTTGCTTTACTTTGTTTGTACTTAACTTTTAACATAAGTGGTTTTACTATTGTTTATCTTACTTTACTTTGTCTGTACTTAAC
>NW_013805684.1:0-556 GCF_000517525.1 Limulus polyphemus | reverse complement strand
TTTAACGATACTGAGTATTTCACTAAGAAGTCACAAGATTTAACGATACTGTGTACTGTCAATAAGAAGACACAAGATTTAACGATATTGTGTACTGTCAATAAGAAGACAAAAATTTAACGATACTGTGTACTGTCAATAAGAAGACACAATATTCAACGATAATGTGTACTGTCAATAAGAAGACACAAGAATTAACGATACTGTGCACTCTCAATAAGAAGACACACGATTTAGCAATACCGTGTACTATTCATAAGAAGACACAAGATTTAACGATACTGTGTACTGTCAATAAGAAGACAAAAGATTGAACGATACTGTGTACTGTCAATAAGAAGACACAAGATTTAATAATACTATGTACTGTCAATAAGAAGACACAATTTTTAACGATACTGTGTACTGTCAATAAGAAGACACAAGATTTAACGATACTGTGTACTGTCAATAAGAAGACACAAGATTTAACTATACTGTGCACTCTCAATAAGAAGACACACGTTTTTACAATATTGTGTACTATCCATAAGAAGACAAAAGATTTAACGATACT
>NW_013805683.1:0-528 GCF_000517525.1 Limulus polyphemus | reverse complement strand
CACGCAGCTGCTTGATATGTGGAATGAAGCTAAGCTTACGGTCAAAGAGAAGCCCCAAGAACTTTGCCTCAGGGACCACACGAATGACTATATCACCGAGACGGAGCTCGGGATCGGGGTGGAGACCCCGTTGGCGGCAAAAACGCATGCATACGGTTTTAGAAAAAGAGAATTTAAAACCATTTGCAGTGGTCCATGTTAACAACCGATTGAGGGCAGTCTGAAGCTGCCGCTCAATAAACCTCATGTTCGACGACTGGCACGAGATGTGGAAGTCATCGACATAAAGCCCATTTGCAACAGTCGGAGGAAGATTTGTAGTGATGGCATTAATTTTAACACTAAAAAGTGTGACACTCAAGACACAGCCCTGAGGGACTCCAAGTTCCTGTGGGAAGGAACGGGAAAGAGTGGAACTCACACGGACTTGGAATCGCCTGTTCTGTAAAAAATTGTGGATAAAAATGGGTAAATGGCCACGCAACCCATAGGAGTGGAGGTCCTGCAAAATTCCGTACCTCCACGTAG
>NW_013805682.1:0-1336 GCF_000517525.1 Limulus polyphemus | reverse complement strand
GCTTGACTCAGTTGTCCGTCTCTATCTCCGCCTGTCAGCAACTATAGTTCCGATCTCTGTATCTGCTATCCTCGGTTCCCGCCGACCGTAACTACTATCCTTGGTTGCCCACTTTCTCTCTTTCTCTGCCTCCCCCTCTCTCTCTCTGTCTAGTAAGTTGCTTAGTGTGAGTGGAACCCATCAATGGTTACACAAACTAGCTTAGAATGTCAATTAAAACATTAGATAGTTATATCATGAGACTTCCTATATTTTCCCTCAGATTGATTACATTTAAACAAATTATGAATTTTTATGAAAAATATGACAAATTAACCCGTAAAATTAGATTGTTGTCAAACTTGTACTCACATATAGGTATTGACAGTGGAGTTAGTTAATATAATTGTTACGACAGCGGGGTCACGTGACGAGTATTCTAGAAGATTCGCTATAAACGCTAGTGTGTTACGACAGCGGAAGTCAAGTGACGCTGGTACCACGTGTTGAGAGCCTAGAAGATTCTAGAAGAGGCGGTATTATCGTATATAAGTGTGGTTAGGCGCTAGCTGAGCTCAGTGTTTATGTGTCATTGCCAATGGTTGAGAGAATTTGAAGTGTCACGACTCCAAGCAGTTTAATGTAAAACCATGTACAGTTCAGAACCTTATAATAAGTTAATAAATATTAACTGTGTGTTCTGATTATCTTTGTAGCTTTATTCAGTTTCGGAACGTATTGATAAGTAATAAAAAAGAATTATCCAGAGTTTCTACAGTTAAGCCTGAAGACACTCGCATAATAGGCTGAGGTGTGCCCATCGTAAAGATCGATCACCAAATTTTATTCTTATAAGTCGTTAAGTTAACCACTGAACCGCCAGGGGGGAAATATCACATCAATCAAATTTCATATTAAAATTCACTACTACTAACTTAAAAAAACCCTGTGTTTATTTTGTTGATGATATATATATATATATACCATGTTTTCATTAGACATAGCATAGTGCATCAAGTAAGGAAACCATCTGACAAACAAAAACTGAAAACATATATGTACTTCACGATTTAAAAAAATTATACAGATTTTAAACATGGATATCTAGTGATGCTTATGATTCAATATATCTAACAGAGTAGTCAAAATGTGCTTCTCGGGGTTATTTTGTTGAAGATGAGATATAGTTTGAAATTTCATCATCAGCCATGACTGAAGATTTACCAGATGAAAAAACATAACAGTGTAAAAACTCGTAGTGTATATCATCAAAACTACTTGTACATTTAAAAATCATTTGATGTCGATAAAGACATTAATTTAACAAAGAAAACTATGATCAATAGAAGAGAACAAA
>NW_013805681.1:0-582 GCF_000517525.1 Limulus polyphemus | reverse complement strand
TCAATGTGTTAAATAACTCATATATTTACAACATATCTACATGTGTTTCCTTCAGGTCCGACTGGATTAAATAGGACTCAATAGTATATATAATTCGTTCTATGACCCACTGTTGATATTAGTCTGCATTCAATGGGTCAATTATACTCAAGTATTTACAACATATCTACACGTGTTTCTTAAGTCCGAATGGATTAAATAGGACCCAATAGCTGGTATCGTTCTATGACCAACTCTTGACTTCAGTATGCAGTCAATGTGTTAAGTAAAACGTATATTTACAACATATCTACATGCGTTTCCATAAGTCCGAGTGGATTAAATAGCCTCCAATAGCGATTATCGTTCTATGACCCACTGTTGACTTTAGTCTGCATCCAATGAGTTAAATAACTCATATATTTACAACATATCTACATGTGTTTCCTTCAATCTGACTGGATTAAATAGGACCCAATAGCTAATATCGTTCTATGACCCACTGTTGATATTAGTCTGCAGTCAATGTGTCAATTATTCTCATATATTTACAACATATCTACATTTGTTTCCTTACGTTCTAGTGGATTAAATAGGTCCCAA
>NW_013805680.1:0-812 GCF_000517525.1 Limulus polyphemus | reverse complement strand
GGGAAAAAAGAAAAGAAACAAGAAGAGAGACAACAGCAGTTGCAAGAAAACCTGCAACAATGGCAGCTCGAACAGCAAAATAAACAAGAGAAATTACAGCAGTTCTTGGAGGAAAAAGAAAATAAACAAGAAGAACGAGAAAAGAAACAAGAAGAGAGATTACAGCAGTTGTTGGAGGAAAAAGAAAATAAACAAGAAGAGAAATTACAGCAGTTGTTTGAGAAAAAAGAAAAGAAACAAGAAGAACGAGAAGAGAAATTACAGCAGTGGTTGGAGGAAAAAGAAAAGAAACAAGAAGAGAAATTACAGCAGTGGTTGGAGGAAAAAGAAAATAAACATGAAGAAAGTCTCCAACAGTTGCAGGAAAGTCAGCAGCAAATACAGGAAAGTCAACAACAATGGCAACTAGAACAAGAAAGGAAACAGGAAGAAAGTCTCCAACAGTTGCAGGAAAGTCAGCAGCAACTACAGGAAAGTCAACAACAGTGGCAAGAAGTACAAATGGAAAACATCAGTAAATTTAAAAGCGAATTAGATACGTTAAAGAACGATTTGTTGTATGTTACACAAGGAGGATACATTGACCATCGACTTAATCAGCCCCAGACAATGGCAAGCCCCTCACAGAGCCCGCAGCTAAACCCTAATGCAGACATATTCAGTCCCATTAGAAGTCACATCCCAGATATGAATGTCAGTAATAGGAGTGATCCAGTGCGAAGGAAGCCACAGGAATTCGATGGGAAAGCACCGTGGGACGCATATAGAGCACAGTTTGAGCTATTGGCAGAGATGAATGGATGGACAGAGGA
>NW_013805679.1:0-380 GCF_000517525.1 Limulus polyphemus | reverse complement strand
GGAACTCATTCAACTACTTCAGAACCTACTGCAGAGTTTAGGTCTATCTGCTAGGCCTACCATGATTATTACAAGAGCCTTGTTTGTCACTTCACTTTCGGGGATCTTGACAGGCTTTCACGATTACCGAAACAGATACCAGGCCAAAACAAATTATCCACCATACTTTACCTTATCAGGTTAAATTCCATACTCGCAATAACTTTCCTCTCTTGCGTCGTGACGCCATCTTTAAAGTTGAAGTTTACTCGCATGTCTGTTATGTTTTCATTAAAATAATCCCATACCTTGTTTGTTTCTTTGTAATTATGCACAAAGCTACACAATGGACTATCTGTGCTCTTCCCACCACGGGTATCCAAACATGCACAAAGCTACAC
>NW_013805678.1:0-526 GCF_000517525.1 Limulus polyphemus | reverse complement strand
AATATCATCAAGTATGGGTTTAATCTGTCGAGTATCATCAAGTATGGGTTTAATCTGTCGAGTATCATCAAGTATGGGTTTAATCTGTCGAGTATCATCAAGTATGGGATTACGATATTTATCATTGATGATTTCAGTCAGGTTATAATCTGCTTCTCGATTCAACATTGTAGAAAATTCTGACTGCTGCTCTCTCCTCTGTCGCAAGGTCTGCTCCAAATTGTTCCTATGACTTTTCTTTGGCTTTCTATATTTTGCTGTTGCTCTCTCTCCTTGCTATTCTGTAGTTGATGTATTTTCTTCAGTTTAATCTTTTAGCCATGCTTGGAAGGACTTTTTCTTTGCTTTTACTAATTCCCTTGTTTCTTCAGTCCACCAAGGTGAAATCTTTTGCCCTGGTTTCTCTTTCACTATCGTTCCACAAATGTACGAGGCATATTTCATAACTATATTTTTGAACCTATTCCATTCCTCTTGTACTTTTCCTGTTGTTCCAGAAATGGTATTCTTCTTTGATCATTTGTTG
>NW_013805677.1:0-525 GCF_000517525.1 Limulus polyphemus | reverse complement strand
GGACATTTTTAATTACACTTATTTTAATTTTTTTTACATAGTAATTTTATCTACAATCTATGATATTTGCACATAAATAATTATATTTTAGCTCATTTGTGGCACAGTGCAGCGGCGGGCCGGAGGAAGTGACCTCGCGGGCCGTAGTTTTGTTACCTCTGTTTTAGAGCAATAATATGGAAATACAATTTTTGACGAAATTAGTGAAAAATGCAAAGTGTATAGCCTTTGAAATTTTGACGAAAAATTAAATTTTTTAAAAGAGTTAAAAATAGCGTATTTTAAACCAAAATTAATTGTAAAACATCTGATTCTCTTTATTTCTTAGAAAAAACCCAAATAAAAGTCGTTACAACTTGATTAAAAATGTTATATCGCATGGAAAGCCCAGAAAAGACAGATTTCTCTCATTCAGAATAGAAAGACAGTTAAAGACAGAATGTATATGGAAGGTAGCCGTAATAAACTTTTAGATTTTAGGATTTTAATGAACATTTCCAATTTTGAAGCCCTTGTGGTGAAGTT
>NW_013805676.1:0-973 GCF_000517525.1 Limulus polyphemus | reverse complement strand
ACTATCACTAACAATCCACGATATTTAACGAAACTGTGTACTGTCAAAAAGAATACAAAAGATTTAACAATACTGTGTACTGTCAATAAGAAGACACTAGATTTAACAATACTGTGAACCGTAATAAGAATACAAAATATTTAACAATACTGTGTACTGTCAATAAGAAGACACAAGAATTAACGATACTGTGTACTATCAATAACAAGCCATAAGATTTAACGATACTGTGTACTATCAATAACAAGTCACAAGATTTAACGATTATGTGTACTGTCATTAACAAGACACAAGATTTAACAATACTGTGTACTATCAATAAGAAGATACATGATTTAACAATACTGTGTACTGCTAATAAGAAGACACAAGATTTAACAATACTGTGTACTGCTAATAAGAAGACACAAGATTTAACAATACTGTGTACTGCTAATAAGAAGACACAAGATTTAACAATACTGTGTACTGTCGATATTAAAACACAAGATTTAGAAATACTGTGTACTGTCAATAAGAAGACAAAAGGTTTAACAATACTTTGTACTATAAATAAGAAGACAAGATTTAACGATACTGTGTACTATAACTAACAAGCAACAAGATTTAACGATAATTTGTACTGTCAATAAGAAGACAAAAGATGGAACAATACTGTGTATTGTCAATAAGAAGACACAAGATTTAACAATATGTGTACTGTCAATAAGAAGACAAAGATGGAACAATACTGTGTATTGTCAATAAGAAGACACAAGATTTAACAATACTGTATACTGTCAATAAGAAGACACAAGATTTAACAATACTTTGTACCGTCAATAAGAAGACACAAGATTTAACGATACTGTGTACTATCAATAACAAGCCATAAGATTTAAAGTTACTGTGTACTATCAATAACAAGCCACAAGATTTAACGGTTCTGTGTACTGTCAATAAGAAGACGCAAGATTTAAGAATACTGTGTACC
>NW_013805675.1:0-526 GCF_000517525.1 Limulus polyphemus | reverse complement strand
GTAAGAAATTAAAAATACAATCTAATTGGACAGTGTCACCATTACCAATGACACTGTCCAGCGTCAGGGGTAAACTTTTAGATAAAATGTGTCTAAAATTATGCCGCCGCTCACGGTCGTAACCACGGCATGACAGTAAAATGTGGGCTATTGTGACTTGAGTGCCACAATGGCTACACATCGGTGGGTCAATGCCTGATAAAAGAAAACGATGGGTTAAAAAACTATGACCAATGCGTAGCCTTACCAGGACTACTTCCTCCTTCCGATCCTTACGGAAGCAAGACGGCCAAAGACCAACAGAAGGTTTGATCTGGAAAAGCTTATTATGGCGTTACTCACTCCAAGTTGACTGCCAACTGGCACGAAACCGCGCCTTGAAGACAGGACCGTAGTCCATGTATGGGACAGGCACGGCCATGATGGCACCAGAGCAGACGGACTTAGCTGCGGTGTCAGCGAGCTCGTTCCCGTGAATACCGACGTGGCCAGGGATCCAGAAAAACTGGATGGAAATAGAAGAAAG
>NW_013805674.1:0-1014 GCF_000517525.1 Limulus polyphemus | reverse complement strand
CAAACAAAGTCAATTTAATATACGAAATGCGGGTAGTTTAAAGTAGGGTGAGAGTTTTGAATAGGTATCTGAGATTGAAAAATGGAGAGGGGAACTTTACCAAACTGTAGTTACAGCCAAGTTCTGTTCAGTTATGACTTTGTCTGACTCAACATTTAAATATTACAATCGTTGTGTGTGTGTGTTGATGTGTAGATATTTAAAACACTCTGGTCTTTATTTACAGATAAGGATGAAGCTACCTATGAAAAGGAATTATTTATGGAAAAAAAAGATGAACAAACCATAACGGAGGGTTCATCTTTTTTTTCCATTTATCTTCACTGGTATCTTCATGTTTTTCCTCCGTTATGGTTTAAACCATTTTGCTTTTTTTACTTGGTTTAATTTCATTAAACATCCGTTTCTCCATTGTAGCAAAAATGGGAGAAATATCCTATGGGGTAGACTTTTTGTATCAGTTGTCGTCTGGGTCTGAATATTGTTATATACCCCATAGGATAAGGACAATAAAAAAGATTAAACTTCTTGATGGTACTATTAAAAAACAAGAGAACGTAAAAGATGATGTGAAGCAAACGATGACGACTTTTCTTAAAAATAGACTAAGATTCTCCTCTGTTAATAAGGGGAATAAGGTGCTAAATGACATTGTGAAAAGCCAACATCTACCACCAAGCACCGATATTAGAAAAAAGCAAGTACTTCGAGTTGATGATATAGAAAAGACGAACAATGGTTATGCTGCCAGAGAAACGACAGGTGATCTTGCTGAAACAAAGAAACAAGGTGGAGATGTATTTTCAATAAAAATTAAAGTCGTGGTAGGTGCTAACGACAGAGAACAGAATAATGATGCAACATATAGTAAAAAATTAGCAAAAAAACGTATAGAAAATACATCCGTGCCATTATATAGGAAGGGACAAATCAATTTCGACAAGTATGGCAAAAATGGTTTTGCTGAAGTACATAAACATGATGGGGTGAAAGGTCAGCATTTGACATATAAAA
>NW_013805673.1:0-527 GCF_000517525.1 Limulus polyphemus | reverse complement strand
TACACATATTAATGTTGTGTGAGATTATGTACATTTACAAAATATATAACATAAAATATGGACCTGTTGTTCCATCTCGGCTCTCCCATTTTCTAGACTAAACTAAAATTATTAAATATAATAATTGAACAATAAAAATTTTAAAGCCAACCATTATCATTCGTATAGTTATCAAGTTTTCTCTTAAAATCACATAAATTTGCTGCCTCCATAATAATTTTAGATATCTTAATCTCTCCTCATACGACAACCCCTTCATCCCAGGTATGATTCTAGTAACCCTACCCTGAACCTTTTCCAACAGATCTCCTTCCTAATGTACGGCGCCTAAGACTGAACCCAATATTTCAAATGTAGCCTGGTTTATGAATGGTTTATACAATGAAATTATGACCTCTTTGTATTCATTATTTCTGTAGATATAACCTAAAATCCTATTTACCCTACAACTAGCAATAGCACACTGCTTGGACAGCTTAAGAGACTGATCAACCATTATACCAATATTCCTTTCTTTTATGAAACTG
>NW_013805672.1:0-526 GCF_000517525.1 Limulus polyphemus | reverse complement strand
CATACAAGTAGTCCTAGTAAGATGTGCTCATCATGTTTACAAATCGTTGTGTCTTATATACACACACAAGTAGTCCTAGTAAGATGTGCTCATCATGCTTACAAATCGTTGTGTCTTATATACATACAAGTAGTCCTAGTAAGATGTGCTCATCATACTTACAAATCGTTGTGTCTTATATACACACACAAGTAGTCCTAGTAAGATGTACTCATCATGCTTACAAATCGTTGTGTCTTATATACATACAAGTAGTCCTAGTAAGATGTGCTCATCATACTTACAAATTATTGTGTCTTATATACACAAGTAGTCCTAGTAAGATGTGCTCGTCATGCTTACAAATCGTTGTGTCTTGTATACATACAAGTAGTCCTAGTAAGATGTGCTCATCATGCTTACAAAGCGTTGTGTCTTATATACATACAAGTAGTCCTAGTAAGATGTGCTCATCATGTTTACAAATCGTTGTGTCTTATATACATACAAGTAGTCCTAGTAAGATGTGCTCATCATGCTTACAAAG
>NW_013805671.1:0-769 GCF_000517525.1 Limulus polyphemus | reverse complement strand
GGCATTTCTTGAAGTGTTTTATTTCTACTATTATGTTTCAAGTCTGTTATGATATCCATTTTTTCTTTCTATTCATCATTTTTTTCTTATTCTTTTCTTAATTTCCTATTAAGGAACTAAAAAAAGTTTTCTCAGATTCCAATAATTATATATTATTTTGGTAGTTTAGACTATCGACGTTGACATGTATAAATAAATGTATTTGCTTTCAAAATTAACTTTGTCTGGGGATACGCTCTCTGTGCGAGAAATCTATATAGCTAACAAAGGAAATGACTTATGTCTCGTAAAACTTATTTGTTTTTTGAAATAACTTATGTAGATCATGAGCTATGTTACAGAATGATTTTAGACAAATCGACAGTAACAACATAGTTCAAGAAATACTCTTACTTCACTCAAGTTCTTTGATGTAGGCCAATAACGAAATGATTCAGTCTAAGATGGTTCTTTGGGTACTACCTCTCCGCTGAAAATGTGTCCCAGGAAACTCATCTATTGACAGGACAATTAATGCTACTTAGGATTGAGCTTAATGTTATCTTTCCTGAATCAATCCAGAACTTTCATAAGCATTATCAAAGTTCATCTCATATGTAATTATGTTATCTAAATAGATGAGAATGATGTTCCAGGATAGATCGGAAGACCACACTCAGTTAGTAGACAAGATGTACCAGACGCATTCCTTAATAAAAATGGTAACACAAAAAATTACTACGAACCCGCGATCCGCAGATTGCGAATCGAATACCTTAACCACCTAAAC
>NW_013805670.1:0-1180 GCF_000517525.1 Limulus polyphemus | reverse complement strand
ACAGATAACAAGATATAATGTACCATGGTATTAACAGATAACAAGATATAATGTACCGTGGTATTAACAGTAACAAGATATAATGTACCGTGGTATTAACAGGTAACAAGATATAATGTACCGTGGTATTAACAGGTAACAAGATATAATGTACCGTGGTATTAACAGATAACAAGATATAATGTACCGTGGTATTAACAGGTAACAAGATATAATGTACCGTGGTATTAACAGGTAACAAGATATAATGTACTGTGGTATTAACAGGTAACAAGATATAATGTACCATGGTATTAACTTAAGACACGTGTTAATGTGGTGTCAACCTTTACTTAAGACGTGTGTTAATTTGGTGTCAGCCTTTACTTAAGACACGTGTTAATCTGGTGTCAGCCTTTACTTAAGACATGTGTTAATCTGGTGTCAGCCTTTACTTAAGACATGTGTTAATCTGGTGTCAGTCTTTACTTAAGACGTGTGTTAATTTGGTGTCAGCCTTTACTTAAGACATGTGTTAATCTGGTGTTGGTGATACGACAATGTTTTCAGGAGGATGGTGATACGACAATGTTTTGAATAGGGTAAAAGTGACATTTTCTTATGGTTTGTTATTATAGCTGATAGTATTCGTTTCTTCGCATGTGACAGTCCCATAACTAAAACTGTCAATAAAAAAAGAAAAGAAAAGAAAAAGCACCTTTCAGACATCTCTTTAAGATACAGAAGATCACGTGATAAATAAAGCTATTCACTTTCTTAACAGTTCCAACAACGCCATCCTTGATATCCTCCGCCAGGGGGACTCACGAAGAGATGGGAGCAGAAAAACTCCGTGGTTTGATGAAAATTTTACCAGAATCTGATGAGGTAGGATTTTAAACATCGGAAATTTATCAAGACTCAATACTGAAAACATTGTCGTAGCACCATCCTCCTGAAAACATTGTCGTATCGCCACCCTACTGAAAACATTGTCGTATCACCACAATACTGAAAACATTGTCGTATCACCACAATACTGAAAACATTGTCGTATCACCATCCTCCTGAAAACATTGTCGTATCACCACCCTACTGAAAACATTGTCGTATCACCACAATACTGAAAACATTGTCGTATCACCACAATACTGAAAACATTGTCGTATCACCATCCTACTGAAAACATTGTCGTATCACC
>NW_013805669.1:0-524 GCF_000517525.1 Limulus polyphemus | reverse complement strand
TAGAGAATAAATGTTTAGAAATTATAAAACATTAAGTTAAACATAAAGCAAACAATAGGATCGTGACGCGTAGAGAATATATGTTTAGACATTATAACACCTTAAGTTAAACACAAAGCAAACAATAGGATCGTGACGCCTAGAGAATAAATGTTCAGACATTATAACACATTAAGTTAAACATAAAGCAAACAATAGGATCGTGACACCTAGAGAATAAATGTTTAGACATTATAACACCTTAAGTTAAACACAAAGCAAACAATAGGATCGTGACGCCTAGAGAATAAATGTTCAGACATTATAACACATTAAGTTAAACATAAAGTAAACAATAGGATCGTGACGCCTAGAGAATATATGTTTAGACATTATAACACATTAAGTTAAACACAAAGCAAACAATAGGATCGTGACACCTAGAGAATAAATGTTTAGAAATTATAAAACATTAAGTTAAACATAAAGTAAACAATAGGATCGTGACGCCTAGAGAATAAATGTTTAGAAATTATAAAACATTA
>NW_013805668.1:0-524 GCF_000517525.1 Limulus polyphemus | reverse complement strand
CGGAAGCCTGGCGAAAGTTTCCCCACATCTTTCACGTGAGATATATCTCACACACAACGGTTCTTTTCTGTCATTAAACCTCATGTCTTCTCTTTTCGATACTTATTAGGCGAATTTAAAGCACAAATCTGGGCCGCCAGATCTAGAGTCGTCTTCCAGCCTTTCCGAACCGATATCTTCGAAATCGTAAATAAAGTAAGAGTAACAGTCCTGGCATGAATAAGATCCAGTCAACGTCAAGAAGATTTCGAAAAGAAGTGGATCCCCCAAGACTCACGTATTTTCCAGCTAATTGGAGACTCAATCGACCTCAAGTTTTGAGAGTGCTTCTTCTAGCTACCTGTGACTAGTACCCATGGAGACACTACACCGTATCCTGAGAAGTCAGGTGAGATGAAAGGTTGAAGGCCAGTGTGGGGGCTGGAGTGTTGGACCCTGATAAAGTGTGTGCTCTTCGTGTTTCGCCCGACAATGAACTCAGGTTCTGTGCCTTTCATTGGAAATGGACCGAAAGTGATACAGCG
>NW_013805667.1:0-525 GCF_000517525.1 Limulus polyphemus | reverse complement strand
AACTCTATACGCCAATCTAACTCTGTACGCCAGTTTAACTCTATCCACTAGGTTACCACTATCCACTAGTTTACCTCTATTCGCCAGTTTAACTCTGTACGCCAGTTTAACTCTGTCCACCAGTTTACCACTATCCACTAGTTTACCTCTATACGCCAATTTAACTCTGTACGCCAGTTTAACTCTATCTACCAGTTTACCACTATCCACTAGTTTACCTCTATTCGCCAGTTTAACTCTGTACGCCAGTTTAACTCTGTCCACCAGTTTACCACTATCCACTAGTTTACCTCTATACGCCAATTTAAATATGTACGCCAGTTTAACTCTATCCCCTAGTTTAACTCTATCCACTAATTTAACTCTACCCACCAGTTAAATTATATACACCAGTTTAACTCTATCTACCAGTTTAATTCTATCCAGTAACTTAACTCTACCCACCAGTTAAATTCTATACACCAGTTTAACTCACGTTAATACATCCAGTAAACAAAAATATGATGTACCTTCATAGGAGTTAAC
>NW_013805666.1:0-716 GCF_000517525.1 Limulus polyphemus | reverse complement strand
TCGTGTATTCACTTGTTTTATAAAATACAGTTATAATTACAAAAGCACGTCATTGCACAATACATCATAAGGTCATAAAGACCCCGTGTATTCACGTGTTATATAAAATACAGTTATAATTATAACAGCATGCCAAACTTCAATACATCATAAGGTCATAAAGTCCCCGTGAATTCACTTTTTATATAAAATACAGTTATAATTACAACAGTATGCCAAACTTCAACACATCATAAGGTCATAAAGTCCCCGTGAATTCACTTATTATATGATATACAGTTATAATTACAATACCATATAATTGTACAATACATCATAAGGTCATAAAGACCCCATGTATTCACTTGTTATATACAATACAGTTATAATTACAACAGCATGTCATAGTACATTACACCATAAGGTCATAAAGACCCCGTGTATTCACTTGTTACATAAAATACAGTTCTATTACCACAGCATGCCAAACTTCAATACAACCTTTAGGTCATAAGCACCTCGTGTATTCACTTGTTATATAAAAAACAGTTATAATTACAAAATCACGTCATTGCACAATACATCATAAAGTCACAAAGACCCCGTGTATTTACTTGTTATATAAAAAACAGTTATAATTACAACAGCATGTTAAACTTCAACACATCATAAGGTCATAAAGACCAGGTGTATTCACTTGTTATATAAAATACAGTTATAATTACAACAGCATGTCA
>NW_013805665.1:0-526 GCF_000517525.1 Limulus polyphemus | reverse complement strand
AAACAAACTTAGTTATCAGTGCTTATATCGTTGGCCCGGCATGGCCAGGTGGATAAGGCGCTCGACTCGCAATCTGAGGGTCGCGGGTTCGAATCCCCGTCCCACCAAACATGCTCGTCCTTTCAGCCGTGGGGGCGTTATAATGTGACGGTCAATCCCACTATTCGTTGGTAAAAGAGTAGCCCAAGAGTTGGCGGTGGGTGGTGATGGCCTTCCCTCTAGTCTTACACTGCTAAATTAGGGACGGCTAGCGAAGATAGTCCTCGTGTAGCTTTGCGCGAAATTCATAACAAACAAACAAAGTTTTAGCTTTAAAATATCTTATAGCATTAAATTCATAAGAAGGGCCTGCGAATTATTTAATAGTACAAACCACAATCATTCTTTATTTGTCATTAATCGTGTAGCTTTGCGCGAAATTCAAAAACAAACAAACAGTGCTTATATCAAAGAATTAAACGCAAACAAACTCAGTTATCAGTGCTAATATCAAAGAATTAAACGCAAACAAACTTAGTTATCAGTG
>NW_013805664.1:0-721 GCF_000517525.1 Limulus polyphemus | reverse complement strand
CGCTCTGATATCCAAAGTTGCCGAATTTTTTATTCCACTGATTTTCCTAAAACTTATATTACTGTCAGATGCAAAAACCAGATTGGACAAATTTGGACATTTTTACTTACACTTACTTTAATTTTTTTTACATAATAAGTTTATCTACAATCTATGATATTTCCATATAAATAATTATATTTTAGCTCATTTGTGCACAGTGCAGCGGCGGGTGGATGAAATGACCTCGCGGGCCGTAGTTTGGTGACTCCTGACTTACACTAAATGGCTTATGAAAACATGGGGAGGAGTGGTGTGCTTTGGACACGACAGCCTTACGATGGAATCTTTTGCAATTAAACTATAATGCAGAGTTATTGTCAAGATGCACGATTGTTTGATAGAATATGACCGGACTTGATAACATGAACTATGTAACGACAGGGTAAGTCTAAAAATCGTTTTAACAGAACGTGCTCAACTTTCTGTAGATCAGGCGCGCACGCAGAAACTTAAAGGGGGATTTTCCAAAGCATGGCAAATTCAAAAGGAATTCAAGGGACCCTTTCCTAAATAGGTTACATACAATTCAAATTTTACATAATACATTAAAAAGTATTTCCAATATAAAACGTTCGCTAAAATGATGACAATCATTGAGCTCAATCAAGGAGGTATCGGAGCATCACAGACCCCACCCCCACCCTCTGTGTGCGCCAGTGTATACATATGTATATATATA
>NW_013805663.1:0-526 GCF_000517525.1 Limulus polyphemus | reverse complement strand
AGTTACACCTAAGTGTTCATAGAGTAGTTGTACCAAGTAAGGCTAAAGATGAATTTAGTGGTTATAAATTCGGTAACTAGAGTGACACCTAAGTGTTCATGGAGTAGTTGTACCAAGTAAGGCTAAAGATGAGAATGGTGGTTATAAATTATGTAACTAGAGTTACACCTAGGTGTTCATGGAGTAGTTGTACCAAGTAAGGCTAAAGATGAGTATGGTGGTTATAAATTCGGTAAGTAAAGTTAAACCTAAGTGTTCGTGGAGTTGTTGTACCAAATAACGCTAAAAATGAGTATGGTTGTTATAAATTCAGTAACTAGAGTTACACATAGGTGTTCATGGAGTAGTTGTTCAATGTAAGGCTAAAGATGAGTATGATGATTATAAATTCGGTAGCTAGAGTTACACCTAGGTGTTCATGGAGCAGTTGTACCAAGTAAGGCTAAAGATGAATATGGTGGTTATAAATTCGGTAATTAGAGTTACACCTAAGTGTTCATAGAGTAGTTGTACCAAGTAAGGCTAA
>NW_013805662.1:0-829 GCF_000517525.1 Limulus polyphemus | reverse complement strand
GTATCATCACACTCTTGAAGAAACACAGAAACAATGTCTTCATCTAGCAACTCTTGACCAGTTGGTTCTTTTGAGTAGATGTTGAACTACTGACCAACTGATATGGTATCATCACACTCTTGAAGACACATGACAGAAACATTGTCTTCATCTAGCAACTCTTGACCAGTTGGTTCTTTTGAGTAGATGGTGAACTACTGATCAACTGATATTGTATCATCACACTCTTGAAGAAACATGACAGAAACATTGTCTTCATCTAGCAACTCTTGACCAGTTGGTGAGTAGATGTTGAACTACTGATCAACTGATATTGTATCATCACACTCTTGAAGAAACACAGAAACAATGTCTTCATCTAGCAACTCTTGACCAGTTGGTTCTTCTGGGTTGATGTTGAACCACTGGTCAGGTGACATAACATCATTACTACTCAAGATTAAGGTATGAATTCTAGGAACAATCTCATTAACGACTTAGTTTCTCTGTTCGAACTGCTGAATTCCTAACATGCTTGAAGCAGTTTTTGTTAGTTACCATAGTAACGCTGGACCAGGCGAAACTTACCATTTTTAAAGTCTTTATTTGTTTTCCTCGTGGTTTCATGATGTTGATATTTCTGCGGATTTTGGTTTTGAGGTATGTTACTTGACATTATTGGTATTGTTACATTGTGGATATATGTTATAGTTTACTGTGAAGGTCGTTCTCAGAAAAATATCGTAAACTAGTATTCATTACGAACGAAAATCGTTCTCAAAAATTATTATAAACCCGAACCCAGGTGTTCTGTAATCAGTAATTATCACACTACTTTCTGTTCGTAATT
>NW_013805661.1:0-526 GCF_000517525.1 Limulus polyphemus | reverse complement strand
ATTAACATGTTCAGCAAATCTGTCATATAATGCACAAGAAGTTTCTGTCAGGTTTTTATGTATAATATGGATGGGCCAGATTCTTTACAGTGGGTATCTATGACTTCTTGGAAATATATTTCAACAATAAACAAACAGCACACAGTCTTATTTTTTAAAAATAATATATTAAAACAAATCAAATGTATACACAAATGTTTGTTACACTGTTGGTTACACAAGAGCTTTAAATAACTATACCTTTTTCGTCAGATTTCACACAGGCTGGTTCAATCACTTTAGAATACAATTTGATAAGTTGAATTATTCTTCCTTCTCTGTTATTACAATACAGTCTGTAATAATTTCACTATAAAATCATCACTATAACTGCTGGCTACCACAGTTGTATACAGAGCTTTAAATAATTGTCCCTTTTTTATCAAAGTCCACACAGACTGATTCAGTTACTTTACAACACATTGGACAAGACAAATTTTTCTTATCTACTCTGTTATTGCAATACAATCTATGATAATTTCACATT
>NW_013805660.1:0-1713 GCF_000517525.1 Limulus polyphemus | reverse complement strand
ATATATATATATATATATATATAGGTGACTAGCAAGCGCAAGTTAAGTGAAGTGAAAGTAAAATTCAGTCAGAGAAAAGTTACTTAGTGAAAGAAAACGTGGAGTTAGCCGAATTGTTAGTGATTAGCCTTAACGGGTGATATTTGGAAGTGAGTTTCACAGTTTATTTAAAGTTCGAGATACCACGAGGTAACGTAAGTCAATTTATCGCAGATTGTATAATAAGAAACAGAATAGAGAAAAATAATTCGACTTGTCAACTGGATTCTAAAGTAATTGAATTAGCCTGTGTGAACTTTTGATAAGAAACGATAATTATTTAGAGTTTTAGATACAACTGTGATATCCTATAGTGTAAAGAATTTTTGTACATACCTTTGACTTATTTTGAATATATATTATTTTAAAACAAGTGAATTATGTGCTGTCCGTTTATTGTTCGAATTTATCGCCAACAAGTCACAGACACCTACTGTAGAAGAATCCCAGCCCATATACAAAACCATGACACAGATCTTGAACAGTTAGAATGGAGTACTTTCAAACTTGAAGTGCAGTTTGAAAGTTTTTCACACTCACCAAACTATGTATTAGTGTTATGTTTTTTTTCACACACACACACCACACTTTGGATTAGCGTTATGGTTTTTTCACACATTCCACACTTTGGATTAATGCTATGTTTTTTCACACACCCCACACTTGATATCAGTGGTTTTACGCAAAGCAACAGTTGTTTGTAGAGCAACCCAATCTTTCTCCTCCAAAAATTGCCGTTTTACTTCCCAGTTTGGGATCGAAATAACAATTTTAAAGGACGCGGTATCTGCTCTGAAATTGAGGTAAATTTCTTTCAATATGTACCTTTTGCTCATAACCTTAACGGCTATTTTTTCTGAACTTATTGCAAAGTGAAAAATATTTAACGTTTTATAAACGTACCAACATTAGTTTTTTCAAGTCTTTTTTGGTGTACCTCTAACTATAACATGTGATTGTCGAGAGTTACTTTACTTGATTTAATTACGCCGAAAGTGCCAACTTTATTTAAAGGTTCTAAGGGAGAAAGATGACTAGATACAACATCATCACATTGTAATACAACTAAAGGAGAAACATGACTAGATACAACATCATCACATTGTAATACAACTAGAGGAGAAACATGACTAGATATATCATCATTACATGCTAATACAACTATTGAAATAACATGACTAGATACAACATCATCACATTGTAATACAACTAAAGGAGAAACATGACTAGATACAACATCATCACATTGTAATACAACTAAAGGAGAAACATGACTAGATACAACATCATCACATTGTAATACAACTAAAGGAGAAACATGACTAGATACAACATCATCACATTGTAATACAACTAAAGGAGAAACATGACTAGATATATTATCATCACATGCTTATACAACTAAAGGAGAAACATGACTAGATATATCATCTTCACATGCTAATACAACTATTGAAACAACATGACTACATACAGCATCATCAAGTACTAGTACAACTATAGGAACAACATGACTAGATACAGTATCATCAAGTACTAATACAACTATAGGAACAACATGAATACATACAGTATCATCAAGTACTTATACAACTATAGGAACAACATGACTAGATATTATCATCATCAAGTACTAATACAACTATAGAAACAACATGAATAGATATTATTATC
>NW_013805659.1:0-525 GCF_000517525.1 Limulus polyphemus | reverse complement strand
AAAAATAGTGTGAAAAGACTGAGTTATAGAGCATAAAAATAGTGTGAAAGACTGAGTTATAGAGCATAAAAATAGTGTGAAAAGACTGAGTTATAGAGCATAAAAATAGTGTGAAAAGACTGAGTTATAAAGCAAAAAAAATAGTGTGAAAAATCAGTCCACATGTTAACAGATAGGGTTTTGTGGATTTTCGTGACCTTGCTCTGACTTGACCCTCCGAAAAACTAATCACTTATAACTTGGGTCATAATACAAATGTATACTAACTTTCGCCCAAATCCATTTAGCCGTTTTTGAGAAATCCTGCTGATAAATACATACACAAATTAACACACTGGGGCGAGGTAACAATATCCCAAGAGCCAAGTTTCAAACGTTTTTCAACGGGCTTAAGCCGAACTTACTTATACAATAACTTAAGTTGTTATGTTCTAAGCTGCACAAAACTACACATCGGCATTCTGTGAGTCCGTAAATTAAAGCTGACCCAAATTTTCTTAATATCTTTGAAATCTAACATCTTAT
>NW_013805658.1:0-459 GCF_000517525.1 Limulus polyphemus | reverse complement strand
TGCAAGACAGGCTGCTCAAATACAGGAAGAGACTTTGGAACAACGTAAAGCTAGACTTCGAGCTCAAGCTGAAAAGCAGGCTACTCAAAGACAGCAAGAAACTGTTGAACAGCACAAAGCCAAAGTTCAGTCAGAATCATCAAGGCAAGATGTATATAGACAACAAGAAACTTCTGAACAACGTAAAGCCAGACTTCAAGCACAAAAGTTAAGACAAATAACTTACAGAGAGCAAGAAACAGAGGAGCAACATGATGTACGACTTCAGGCTCAAAGAACAAGACAAACTCAGACAAGCTCAAATACGATCTAATTTCAAATAAAGCTTTGTGTGATTAAATGCTTTTTTATTTCTCGCATCACAGCTTTTGTCTACTTACTGAATAATTTGCTGAACAAAAATACTGATCTACACATTTCAAATCAAAATTTTCACCGTGCAACGCCAGGTAACTCATC
>NW_013805657.1:0-526 GCF_000517525.1 Limulus polyphemus | reverse complement strand
TGATCTGCAGTGAGAAAGTATTATTGAAGTTGAGCACGTTCGTTGTTATAGCGTTTGTTTTAGCGCGATTGTTGAAATTAAGTGTATCGTAAAGTTATATTCGGAAAGAATAAACCAGTTTTATTAAGTAAGGACTTGTGTCGCTAAAGTTTCATCGGAACAAATTTACGGAAAATCAATTAACAAACGGAGACGTAACAAATTGGTGTCAGAAGTGGGATAAAAAAAAATGGAAACGAGAAGCGGCAAATCAAACTACAGCATAGCAGACTTGGTGGCAGCAATACAAGAACAGCAAAAGAAACAAGAAGAACGAGAAGAGAAATTACAACAGTTGTTAGAGAAAAAAGAAAAGAAACAAGAAGAAAGAAAACAGCAGTTACAAGAAAACCTACAACAATGGCAAGTCGAACAGCAAAGTAAACAAGAGAGACTACAGCAATGGTTGGAGGAGAAAGAAAATAAACAAGAAGAGAGAGATTATAACAGTTGTTGGAAGAAAAAGAAAAGAAATAAGAAGAAAGAC
>NW_013805656.1:0-526 GCF_000517525.1 Limulus polyphemus | reverse complement strand
GTTTTGGAGATGCCGTCTTCGTTAGTATATAAGCCTGGACAAAAAAAAAAAAAAGCCAGCGGGGGAAATGAATGAAGCGAGAGCAGTAGTTATTTTGATTTCCGTGTAATTTATAATTCTGTTAGTTTCGAGCTAGTGAGCCGTAAAGTGTGTGTTTTGCACTCGTCTTGAGCGAAATTATCGATAATGTGAATCGCTGTGAAATATAGCTTGTATTATAAAAGTTGTTAAGTTTAAAGTGACGAGAAACGTACTGATTGTCGAACTTTCCATGTACTAAAAGTTTGTATCGAGGAAGAATAAACTGGTTTAATCAAGAAAAGACTTGTATCGCTGAAGATCCTCGTGAAGAATTTGTACCGGAAACAAACAAGCAGATATGTAACAGTATGTCAGAGAGTGGGACGGAAAAGGAAAAAAGATGTAAACGAGAAGTGGCAAATCAAACTACAACTTAGCAAATTTGATGGCAGCAATACAAAAACAGCAAAATAAACAAGAAGAGAGATTACAGCAGTTGTTAGAA
>NW_013805655.1:0-526 GCF_000517525.1 Limulus polyphemus | reverse complement strand
ATCATTACAACATTAGAAGTCATATCTTGTATCCAAACCTTAGCTGTCATCACACCACTTAAAGTCACGTCTTTTCTCTAAACCTTGTATCTTGTATCCAGACCTTCGGTAACATTACAACATTAGAAGTCATTAGTTGTATCCAAACCTCAGGTATCATTACAACATTAGAAGTCATATCTTGTCTCCAAACTTAGCTATTATTACAACATTAGAAGTCGTATCTTGTATCCAAACCTTCGGTATCATTACAAGATTAGAAGTAATATGTTGTATCCAATACTTAGGTATCATTACAACATTAGAAGTCATATCTCATCTCCAAACCTTAGCAATTATTACAACATTAGAAGTCGTATCTTGTATCCAAACCTTAGGTATCATTACAACAATAGAAGTCGTATCTTGTATCCAAACCTTAGCTATCATCACAACATTTGAAGTCTCGTCTTGTCTCTAAACCTTGTTTCTTGTATCCAAACCTTCAGTATCATTAAAATATTAAAAGTCATATCTTATATCCAAT
>NW_013805654.1:0-526 GCF_000517525.1 Limulus polyphemus | reverse complement strand
CATGAACTGGATGCAAGTATGCTGGTATACAATACATGAACTGGATGGAGATATACAATACATGAAATATTCTTGATCTTTTAGTATTTATAACAGATTTTTTATCTTGTATATTTTCAGGTAATTCAATATATGATGAGCCTTTTAATCGATTGTATTTATTTATTCGAAGTTTTAAACTGATTAGCCTTTCTAAGGTTCATCTACATCCTCTTAATTCAAACTCAGTCATTTATTAACAACATATCTGTAATCAGTCAACCTTGGAATTATTTCATTTTTAGTTTTGAATGAAAATTCTCCTGTTTCTTCTTACCTTCTATAAATACAAAAACAATTAAACGTTAACTTTTAATTTCTTTTTTCGACTTAATTCACCAATTTTACGATGAACAAAATATTCTATGTTAAACAAAACTAACAGGAAATCTATATAATTATTAATATTGTTTATTAAATAAGGTTTCAACCATCCTTTGTAAGGTGTTTCTATTTTTTGAATAACTTCATTTTTATCTAATTTTCC
>NW_013805653.1:0-527 GCF_000517525.1 Limulus polyphemus | reverse complement strand
GCCTTTCACCTAGTCTATCTCCTTTAAATTTTGAACTGCTAACACAGATAGCCCTCGAGTAGCTTTGCGAGAAACTTAACTAACAAAACAACTACTAAAATATCCCCCCCAGTGGCACAGCGGTATGTCTGCGGACTTACAACGCTAAAAACCGAGGTTCGATACCCGTGGTAGGCAGAGCACAGATAGCCCATTGTGTAGCTTTGTGGTTAACTTCAAACAAACAAACTAACATGTTTTGTATCTTTCTCTTAACTAATGTTTTCAAGCTGAAAGTAGTACATTTAATTAATAAAACAGTTTTACACAAAGGAGCAACGACAATACTTGCAAAGAAAAAACCAATGAAAAATGAATAAACTGACAATCTAACTGAAGAAGGGAACTTATATCACCTTGAGGCCCTAACAACGATAATCTTAAGTTACGTACAGAGATGAAGTGGTATTTTGTTTAAATTTATCAAGCTAAATTTGAATTGATTCTTAGGGAGGGATTTAAACTGTTGGTAGTATAAAAAACTACTG
>NW_013805652.1:0-526 GCF_000517525.1 Limulus polyphemus | reverse complement strand
GGGCAACATACTGCATATTTTGAGTGAACATTGGTCTTTTTTCTTCAGGTAGGATGTACAACTTAGGATGTAGGGTTTATATAGATGTATAAAGACAAAAGAAGCAAATGTTTAATGTTAAGAAATATTGTCACGTAGCGACAGGATTGTAGCTACAGACAAGGTCAAGAATGGCCAAGTGTGTGAGCGAAAGCTAAGTGAATAAACTCAGACATATTTGGCTGATGTTGCTAGGGCCATTGTCACGGTTTAGTGAACGATCGGCAGCTTTGATGATTTATATTGTTTTTAAACAGTCTCCTGCTGTGTTGGTTTTGGGTTGATGTAGGGGAAAAAAATTCGTTTCAAGTTATTTTGATACATGATACATGTTAATAAATATGTTAAAGCGCATATCCTAAAATCATCTCTATGGTTATGACCTTGTTGTTCTTTGGGTTTTATTTCCAAGGAACATGACGTTTGTTCTATATATATTTTTCTTACCAAAAACATGACAAACCATAATTTGCTACGATTTTTCTTT
>NW_013805651.1:0-526 GCF_000517525.1 Limulus polyphemus | reverse complement strand
GTGTAAACTACCTGTTGTGGTAGGACACACCTGCTAAACTACATGTTTTGACTGACACTCTGTTGTTTGTAAACTACCGGTTGTGGTAGGTCACACCTGCTAAACTACATGTTTTGACTGACACTCTGTTGTGTGTAAACTACCGGTTGTTGTAAGTCACACCTGCTAAACTACTTGTTTTGACGAACACACTGTTGTTTGTAAACTACCGGTTGTGGTAGGTCACACCTGCTAAAGTACATATTTTGACTGACACTCTGTTGTGTGTAAACTACCGGTTGTTGTAAGTCACACCTGCTAAACTACTTGTTTTGACGAACACACTGTTGTTTGTAAACTACCGGTTGTGGTAGGTCACACCTGCTAAACTACATGTTTTAACTAACACTGTTGTGTGTAAACTACCGGTTGTGGTAGGTCACACCTGCTAAACTACTTGTTTTGACTGACACTCTGTTGTTTGTAAACTACCGGTTGTGGTAGGTCACACCTGCTAAAGTACATGTTTTGACTGACACTCTGTTGT
>NW_013805650.1:0-523 GCF_000517525.1 Limulus polyphemus | reverse complement strand
GGGGATTCGAACCCGCGACCCTCAGATTGCGAGTCGAGCGCCCTATCCACCTGGCCATGCCGGGCCAATACCGTTAGAGACGTGAAACTGAAAATGGGCTGGAATTTTTCTTTGAAACTGTAACAATTAAACAATCAGGGAACGAACGCCATATCGAAACTAAATAGTTTGTTACAGCTGAAGTGAAACTAGGCTTTAAATGTATACATATCGTAAACTAAGTGGCATTCTCGGACGTAAAACCAGTTCAGAGTTTTATGTGCTAACCTATGCTATTTTTATTGTACCTCACACAACATTTCGCTACTAATCCTTATAGAGAGTGTGCTGGTAATTTATGTTTTGATACAAACCTCCTTGATCTTAGTGTGTCATCAATTCATTAATAACAGACTTGCAGGTTAATGTTTTTATTAGTAAACCGTAGGGTACACAGTGCTGAAATTCAAGGTCCGATCCCTGCTTTAGGCACAGCTCAGATAGCTCACTTTGCAAGTTTATATTTGTAGTAGAGGGCCGCCCG
>NW_013805649.1:0-526 GCF_000517525.1 Limulus polyphemus | reverse complement strand
CTAAATCTGAACCCTTCCAGCGATTGCCTCTACTCAAAACAGCGTGTCTACTGAGCCAAGCATTCTATGCTCGAAGCTTTAATGTGCGTCAGCTTGTACACGGATAAAACATCAATTATTTCAAGCCTCTGGCAGGTAGAACTCAATAATAATAAGTATTCGTTATATTTAAAGTCAATATCGTTTTAAAATTTCAGTAAACGTAAGTTTGTTTTCCACCGAAAAATCTGTTTAATTAACACAACCTTGCAAAATATCAAAAATAAATGATTGATAGTTTAAAAAACGGTACTACTAATATGCAATAGCAATGAAATATTTTTGTAATAAAGTCGTAGCCACACCCAAATAATCGAGTGCAAAATTATATCGTACCAACTAAACGATATACATATGTGTGTGTGTGTGTGTGATCCATAATATAAGGTGATTAATATGGCTTTGCGATAAATATTTAATAATTTGAGTTCTGATTCTGTTTTCATTTTAGGTATGTTATAATACTTAATAGCATTAATTATTAACC
>NW_013805648.1:0-526 GCF_000517525.1 Limulus polyphemus | reverse complement strand
AATCAAGAAAGGACTTGTATCGCTAAATTTTCTCGGAAAGAATTTTTACCGGAAATTATCAAACAAGCAGATACATAACAATACGAATACACGAGGCGTAATATGATAAATAAAGTAAATATATGTTAAACCTAATCTTATAAGCTAATGATGTAGTGTCAAACTTAGCTAACATTAACTGTATATAACAATAATCTAAGCTAACGATTAGCTATATCAGTGATATTCAATGCATTAAAGCTGTTTATCCTTAACTAAAACAACATCCTAAGGAATAAAAGTGTAGATTGAACGTTTTTATGAGATTGCGATACTCAGTAAAACTACAAAAACCCTTAGCTTTTAGCAAGAGTATTATTGAATTTTCCACAGAATTGAATGAATTTTATTTTTGCAATGAGAAACCTCGACTATAAACAGTGTGAGTAAGTTTATGAACTCTATTCACAAAATCATGTATTAATGAACAAATTGTATCTAAGAATCTGAGAGTAGTAAACATAACTTATTTGGAATGTTCGTATTG
>NW_013805647.1:0-527 GCF_000517525.1 Limulus polyphemus | reverse complement strand
ACTCGTGAAATGGCCATGAAATTGCATATCTCTCATGAAACAATGCGTAAACATCTGAGGAATATGGGAAATCTCCATAAAGAAGCTGTTTGGGTGCCTCATGAACTCTCAGATGATCATCTTTTCCAATGTGTGAATGTTGCTTCGTTTCTTCTGGCGCTTGATGCTGTGAGCCATTTTTGGATAGACTTGTCACCGGTGACTAAAAATGAATTCTCTATGCAAATATTAAATGCCAAAAACAATGGCTCAGTCCTAGACAAAAACCAATTCCAACCCCAAAACCTGGACTCCATCTACAGAAAGTGATGCTTTGCAGTCGGTGGGACATCAAAGGAGTATTTCATTTAGAACTCCTCAATCCACAGCGAACTGTCAATGCAGAGATCTGTAGTCAGCAACTGGAACGTTTAAGTCAAACCCTTCACTTATCAATCGGAAAGGTGTTCCTTTTCTCCATGACAATGCACGTCCACATGTGGCACGTTTGACGCAACACAAGATTATGGAGTTAGGTTGGGATGTTC
>NW_013805646.1:0-527 GCF_000517525.1 Limulus polyphemus | reverse complement strand
AAGAAATTACAATAATTTAGAAATTTAAAATGTAAGCAAAAACAGATTGATGGAAGGTAAACTGTAAATGTGTTAATGTGGTGATGACTAGCTGCCTTCCCTCTAGTCTTACACTGCTAAATTAGGGACGGCTAGCGCAGATAGCCCTCGTGTAGCTTTGCGCGAAATTCAAAACAAACAAACAGTACTATGTTTAACAATTACATCAGTAAAGATATAATTAAACCCTCATGTACAGTCCTTGTGAAAGTAGAGTTATTGTTGTGAGGAGAGTACTTTTATTTAAAATTATGTTCTGTTATAAAGGAATGGTTGATGCACTTACCACGCTTATTTTTCTATTTGTCTGAATCTCGAATACCCAGAGTGTGATATTTTTATGGATTTTTGTTTGTGGTGCCATTCAATAGATATTGATATACACACTACGTCCATTATAGTAATATCTTCAAATGTATTTGTTTTCATGATATGAATATTGTAGAGGATATTACAAGGATATTACAAGACTAGCTGGAGTACCCGTC
>NW_013805645.1:0-772 GCF_000517525.1 Limulus polyphemus | reverse complement strand
GATGGTAACAGAGATAGAGACGACAGTTGGGTCGAGCGTGTGTGTCGTTCATTGTGAATTATAGCATTTGTTTAATTTATAGCATGACCATGGAAATTAAGTGAATTTCAAAGTTGTATTGAGAAAGAATAAACTAGTTTTATTTAAGAAAGGACTTGTATCCCTAGAGTTTCTTCAGAAAGCATTTTTACAGAAAATTAACAAACGAACAGAGTGTAACAAATTGTTGTCAGAGAGTGGGACGGAAAAGAAAAAAAATGGAAACAAGAAGTGGCAAGTCAAACTACAGCTTAGCAGATTTCATGGCAGCAATACAGGAACAACAACAAAAGAAACAAGAAAAACGAGAAAAGAAACAAAAAGAGAGACAACAGCAGTTGCAAGAAAACCTGCAACAGTGGCAGCTCGAACAGCAAAATAAACAAGAAGAGAGATTACAGCAGTTGTTGAAGGAAAAAGAAAAGAAACAAGAAGAGAAATTACAGCAGTTGTTGGAGGAAAAATAAAAGAAACAAGAAGAACGAGAAAAGAAACAAGAAGAGAGATTACAGCAGTGGCAACTGGAACAAGAAATGAAACAGAAAGAAAGTCTCCAACAGTTGCAGGAAAGTCAACAACAGCGGCAAGAAGTACAAATGGAAAATATTAGTAAATTTCAAAACGAATTAAATACATTAAAGGATGATTTATTGTTTTTTACACAAGGAGGATACATTAACCATTGACTTAATCAGCCCCAGACAATGGCAAGCCCCTTCCAGACCCCGCAGCT
>NW_013805644.1:0-773 GCF_000517525.1 Limulus polyphemus | reverse complement strand
GTATCTAAATTGGTACTGGCACGGGTTGTTGAAATTCTTTAATGTGTTGTTGTATCTAACCTGATACTGGCAGGAGTTGTTGAAAGTATTTTATGTGTTTTTGTATCTAACCTGGTACTGGCACTAACTCTATACTGGCTACGGGTTTTTGTAAATCTTTAATGTGTTGTTGTACCTAACCTGGTACTGGCAGGAGTTGTTATAAGTCGTTATTGTGTTGTTGTTTCTAGCTTTGAACGGACAGGGTCGTTGTGAGCCTTTAACGTGTTGTTGTATCTAT
Source organism: Limulus polyphemus (assembly GCF_000517525.1). Lineage (NCBI taxonomy): Eukaryota > Metazoa > Arthropoda > Merostomata > Xiphosura > Limulidae > Limulus > Limulus polyphemus. Next base: position 493 of record NW_013805644.1, on the reverse strand, counting down.
TCTGATACTGACAGGAGTTGTTTTAAGTATTTTATGTGTTTTTGTATCTAACCTGTTACTGGCACTAACTCTATACTGGCACGGGTTTTTGTAAATCTTTAATGTGTTGTTGTACCTAACCTGGTACTGGCAGGAGTTGTTATAAGTCGTTATTGTGTTGTTGTTTCTAGCTTTGAACCGACAGTGGTCGTTGTGAGCCTTTAATGTGTTGTTTTATCTATTCTGATACGGACAGGAGTTGTTTTAAGTATTTTATGTGTTTTTGTATCTAACCTGGTACTGGCACGGGTTGTTGAAAGTCTTTAATGTCTTGTTTTATCTAACGTTGTACTGGCAGGAGTTGTTATAACTCTGTATTGTGTTGATGTTTTTAGCTTTGAACGGACGGAGTTTTTTGTAGGTGTTTAATGATTTGTTGTATGTAACCTGGTACTGTCAGGAGTTGTTGTAAGTATTTTATATGTTTTTGTATCTAACCTGGTACTGGCTCGGG
>NW_013805643.1:0-526 GCF_000517525.1 Limulus polyphemus | reverse complement strand
CTAAAATAACATCTGTTGTGTAAAGTGTAAACAGTATTTATGGCTCAGCGGTAAACTAGGGGGAGGGTTATAAAGATAAAATTCGGGTTTCGGTCCCTGCCGCGGGAACAACATAGCCTATTGTTTGCTTTGCACTAAAATGAAAACATATCTCTATAATAATACTTAGAGATATGGCAACAGTGAAAATAATTTTGAAAAATGTAATTTAGAAAAGCACTGTTTTCAGACACTGATTAAAATAATTCAATGTAACACAGAGAAAAGGATTATCTGATCAATTTCACCTCACATACTTAATCAGTACTTAACGTAGTTTTTGTCACAGAAATAAAAGGATACACAAAGTTATGTTATCCTTTGAAAGTTGAAGTTTATTCTGAGATCTATTATATTTTCATCAAAATAATTCCATAGTTACCACTTGTGTTGTAATGTGTTCTATTATAAGGCGGTTTTTTTTGCAATGTTTAATAAGATATTGCCAATTTTAATCTATATAATGATAACAATAAACGTTTAGTGC
>NW_013805642.1:0-991 GCF_000517525.1 Limulus polyphemus | reverse complement strand
TGTATTGAGAAAGAATAAACTAGTTTTATTTAAGAAAGGACTTGTATCGCTAAAGTTTCTTCGGAAAGAATTTTTACGGAAAATTAACAAACAAACAGAGACATAACAAATTGGTGTCAGAAGTGGGGATGGAAAAGAAAAAAAATGGAAACGAGAAGTGGCAAATCAAACTACAGCTTAGCAGATTTGATGGCAGCAATACAAGAACAACAAAAGAAACAAGAAGAACGAGAAAATAAACAAGAAAAGAAACAAGAAGAACGAGAAAATAAACAAGAAAAGAAACAAGAAGAACGAGAAAATAAACAAGAAAAGAAACAAGAAGAGAGATTACAGCAGCTGTTGGAGAAAAGAAGCAAGAAGAACGAGAAAATAAACAAGAAGAGAGGTTACAGCAGTTGTTGGAGGAAAAAGAAAAGAAGCAAGAAGAGAGATTACAACAGTTGTTGGAGGAAAAAGAAAAGGAAACAAGAAGAGAGGTTACAGCAGTTGTTGGAGGAAAAAGAAAAGAAGCAAGAAGAGAGATTACAACAGTTGTTGGAGGAAAAAGAAAAGAAACAAGAAGAGAGATTACAGCTATGGCAAGATAACTTGCAACAGTGGCAGCTCGAACAGCAAAATAAATAAAAAGAGACTACAGCAGTGGTTGGAGGACAAAGAAAATAAACAAAAGAGACTACAGCAGTGGTTGGAGGAGAAAGAAAATAAACAAGAAGAGAGACTACAGCAGTGGTTGGAGGAGAAAGAAAATGAACAAGAAGAGAGACTACAGCAGTGGCTGAAGGAGAAAGAAAATAAACAAGAAGAAAGTCTCCAACAGTTGAAGGAGAGCCAGAGTACACAAATGGAAACCATTAGTAAATTTAAAAGCGAATTAGATACATTAAAGGACGATTTATTGTCTTTTACACAAGGAGGATACATTAACCATCGCCTTAATCAGCCCCAGACAATGACAAGCCCCTTCCAGACCCCGCAGCTAAATCCTAAT
>NW_013805641.1:0-526 GCF_000517525.1 Limulus polyphemus | reverse complement strand
TCAACTAGCACATTGGATTGGGAAAATAGACCAGTATAATTATAATATTGAATATAGAGAAGGAAAATCCCATGGTAATGCTGATGGACTGAGCTGAAGACCCTGCAAAAATGACTGCAGACATTGCTGCAAAAGAGAGGTTGAACTAGCCAGGTGCCATCAAGCTGAAGTCAAGCTGACTGAAAGAGTTAATGATGGTGAAGTGGAACCAAATATAGATATCAAAGCAGAACAGGAGAAAGACCAAGATTTGAAGCCAATAATTGATTTTCTAAAAGCAAGTGTTTGCGCCCTGCTTGGGAGAAGGTGTCTAGTCTAAACCCTGTGACAAAGAACTATTGGGCACAATGGGACCAGTTGAAACTTGAAGATGGTATTCTTCTCCAGAGATGGGAAAGTGACGACCTGGCAAATGGTTATACCGAGAAAGTTACGGGAAGTTGTGCTGCGTCAATCCCATGATACTGTAACAGGAGGACATCTCAGAGTTAAGAAGACATTGAGTCACCTACGACACAGACTTTAC
>NW_013805640.1:0-899 GCF_000517525.1 Limulus polyphemus | reverse complement strand
TGTTTTAAACAGTACCACTTTGGAACACCGAGTTCGTTTTAAACAGTAACACTTTGGAACACCGAGTTCGTTTTAAACAATACCACTTTGGAACACCGAGTTCGTTTTAAACAGTAACACTTTGGAACACCGAGTTCGTTTTAAACAGTACCACTTTGGAACACCGAGTGTGTTTTAAACAGTACCACTTTGGAACACCGAGTGTGTTTTAAACAGTACCACTTTGGAACACCGAGTGTGTTTTAAACAGTACCACTTTGGAACACCGAGTTCGTTTTAAACAGTACCACTTTGGAACACCGAGTTCGTTTTAAACAGTACCACTTTGGAACACCGAGTTCGTTTTAAACAGTACACTTTGGAACACCGAGTTGTTTTAAACAATACCACCTTAGAAGACTGTATTAAACAATATCAGCTTAAGTTACGATTAAAAAAAAAACAAGATCACCTTAACTTGTTTGTTTGTTTATCGTCAAGCTCTACAATGGCTAGATGCGCTCTCTCAACCGCGGGGAGTTCCACCCTGCATCTTAGTAAGTCCTGAGACTCATCGCCGATCCACCAGGAGCCAAATCATCTTAGAATACAGGCCTTGTTTCAAACAGTATTTTTGGGTCATGTTTAAGTTTTGTTGCTAATTAGCTTTTTTTGAATTTTCGTTGATAAAACCTTACTAAAGTAATAACGTATAAAAGAGAAAAATGAAGAATATTTAAAGCTTTTCAACTTACCATACGCTAAATATTTATTGTATATATATATAATTTTGAGATTGAATCTAGTTTATCAAAAAGGTTACCCTAAATTTTCAATTTACATTAAACAAGTCCCTAAAACCAAGGATGAATACACTAAACAAGTCCCTAAAACCAAGGATGAATACACTAAACAAGTCC
>NW_013805639.1:0-523 GCF_000517525.1 Limulus polyphemus | reverse complement strand
ACAATCTCTTAATGTCGTTCTCTGAACGATAACTTCATCTTGCCTGGGTAGGCTATAAATAAACATAGAATACATTTCTTTTATCATTTAATATAATGGGCTATCTGCGCTGTATCCACCCCAAGGATTCAAACGCCGGATTTTAACATTATAAGCCTCGATCTTAGCGTTAATCCGAAATAAAGAAAAATAAAGTTTTTCCCTCAGATGATATTATGATAGCCCCCTCCCCCTCCATAGGTCAGGCGGCATGTTTAGAGATTTACAATTCTACAATCTGGGGTTCGATACCATATGATGGACAGAACGCAGATATAGTGGTGGGACGGCGGTAAGTCTTCGGATTTACAACGCTACAATTCTCCTCGGTTGACACAGCCGATAGTTCGATGTGGCTTTGCTATAACAAAAAACACACTCTCTATTGTCCAGCTTAGGTTTGCGGTAAAACAAAAAATTTTGACAAAAGTTCAAATTATCATTTTGTTTTTCTCATTGGAATTATAGCGATACCAAATAATAA
>NW_013805638.1:0-549 GCF_000517525.1 Limulus polyphemus | reverse complement strand
AGTGAAGGGAGTAAGACATCCCAGTCATTTTGGCGGCTATTATAAAACTTTGTCGATTCCTGTCCTAGTGTCCAGTTGTACTTTTCTACCATCCCATCAGACTGTGGGTGAAGTGGCGTTGTCATGGTCTTTCGGATGCCAAACAACTTGCAGCATTCTTGGAACACGGCTGATTCATATGGCATACCAAATCTGAAGAAGAAATCACTAATAGCCGAAGCTACAGTCATAGCTTCCTGATTTGGTATCGCATATGCCTCTGGCCACTTGGTGAAATAATCCATCACCACACAAATGTACTTGTTTCCAGCACGAGTTTGGGGCAGAGGACCAGCAATGTCGACGGCTACCCTTTCCATTGTTGCACCAACTTGATATAACTTCATTGTTAGCACGTCCCTTACTGCTTGGGTCCTCTTTTAGCACATCATGTGCTGCATGTTCTGCTCCATTCTTCCACATATAGTCTCATACCTAGCCAGTAAAATCTCTGTCGTAGGTGACTCAATTGTTTTCTTAACTCCGAGATGTCCTCCTGTTACAGTATCA
>NW_013805637.1:0-1085 GCF_000517525.1 Limulus polyphemus | reverse complement strand
TCAAGAATATATCAAATATCTGGCAGTAATATAGCTATAGTTAATTGACACAATAATAACAATACTACACCAGCAGTGTAACAGATGTCACATCAAGAATATATCAAATATCTGATAGTAATAGAGCTATAGTTATTTGAGATATTGGATATATTCTTGATGTGACATCTGTTACAATGCTGATAAAGTCTTGTTTATTATTGTGGCTGATGTAGTCTTGTTATTATTGTGTCAATTAACTATAGCTCTATAACTATCAGTGTAACATCAAGAATATATCAAATATCTGACAGTAATATAGCTATAGTTAATTGACACAATAGTAATAGAGGTATAGTTATTTAAAACAATAATAAACAAGACTACGTCAGCAGTGTAACAGACATCACATCAGGAATATATACCAAATATCTGATAGTAATAGAACTATAGTTATTTGATACAATAATAACAAGACTCCATCAGCAGTGTAACAGACATCACATCCAGAATATTTCAAATATCTGATAGTAATAGAGGTATAGTTATTTAACAATAATAACAAGACTACACCAGCAGTATAACAGATGTCACATCAAGAATATATCAAATATATGACAGTAATGGAGCAAAAGTTATTTGACACTATAAAAACAAGACAACACCAGGAGTATAACAGATGTCATATCAAGAATATATCAAATATCTGGTAGTAATAGAGCTATAGTTATTTGACACTATAACAAGACTACATCACCAGTTTAACATCAAGAATATATCAAATAACCGATAGTAATATAGCTATAGTTAATTGACACAATAATAACAAGACTACACCAGCAGTGTAACAGATGTCACATCAAGAATATATCAACTATCTGATAGTAATAGAGCTATAGTTATTTGACACAATAAAAACAAGACTACATCAGCAGTGTAACAGACATCACATCCAGAATATTTCAAATATCTGATAGTAATAGAGCTATAGTTATTTGACACTATAAAAACAAGACTACATCAGCAGTGTAACGGATGTCACATCAAGAATATATCAAATAACTGGTAGTAATAGCTATAGTTATTTGACACAATAATAACAAGCC
>NW_013805636.1:0-823 GCF_000517525.1 Limulus polyphemus | reverse complement strand
CTGATAACTAGTGTTCTCTATTTTATAATGTTTAAATTGATGATAACTATGATGGTAACAGTACAATCACATAACAAGTGTTCTATTATTTCATAATGTTTAACGTGATGATAACTATGATAGTAACAGTACAATCTGATAACAAGTGTTCTATTATATTATAATGTTTAAAGTGATGATAACTATGTTAATAACAGTAAAATCTGATAAAAAGTGTTCTATTATTTTATAATGTTTAAAGTGATGATAACTATGATAGTAACAGTATAATCTGGTAACAAGTGTTCTCTATTTTACAATGTTTAAAGTGATGAGAACTGTTATTTTAACAGTATAATCTGATAACAAGTGTTCTATTATTTTATAATGTTTAAATTGATGATAACTATGATAGTAACAGTACAATCTGAAAACAAGTATTCTCTTTTTTATAATGTTTAAAGTAATGATAACTATGATACTAACAGTATAATCTGATAACCAGTGTACTCTATTTTATAATATTTAAATTGACGATAACTATGATATTAACAGTACATTCTGATAACACATGTTTTCTATTTTATAATGTTTAAATTGATGATAACTATGATAGTAACAGTACAATCTGAAAACAAGTATCTCTATTTTATAATTATATGTTTAAAGTGATGATAACTATGATAGTAACAGAACAATCTGATAACAAGTGTTCTATTATTTTATAATGTTTATCTTGATGATAACTATGATAGTAACAGTATAATCTGGTAACAAGTGTTCTCTATTTTATAATGTTTAAAGTGATGAGAACTGTTATATTAACAGTATATTCTGATAACAA
>NW_013805635.1:0-2332 GCF_000517525.1 Limulus polyphemus | reverse complement strand
TTTTCTATCAAGAATAAAAGTTGTTTTAAAGTATGGCTCCGAGGTTACTTCAAACTTTTTTCGTAAATATGTAACTGTCAAACGAAGTTTGAAGTAACCTCGGAGCCATACTTTAAAACAACTTTTATTCTTGATAGAAAAGACAGTTACATGTTTACGAAACGTTTGTTTTCTATCAAGAATAAAAGTTGTTTTAAAGTATGGCTCCGAGATTACTTCAAACTTGACAGTTACATATCTACAAACAAATGCTATACGAGGTTTTCATTTTAAAACTTATTTTAAAGTACGACCTCAAGTTTCTTCGAAATTCGACAATTAAATATTTGTAAAACTATCCTAACAATTTAAAAAGTTGTCTTACGGTATAATCTTAAGTTTTTAAAAACTTGGCAGTTTCACTAGTATTTTGTATTAACTGAAGAAAATCGAAAATATATTTCAGTTTTCATAAGTCTTTCAAAAACTAGAAGTATACGATCATTGAAAAACATAACATTGGAAAACTAAATTAAATGTGGCAAATGAAGAATAATTTTGTTAGTTTTTCTTATGGAGGAAACTAATGTACACACGGCTCTAAGTTTCACGTTAGGGTTCTAAACCTTTCATAGCAATGATACAACGGCTTATGTAAGGGGATAAGTTACCTTCTGTTCAGTGTGAGTATCGCAATAGTACAGGCCCTGAATATAAAAATACACAACTACCGAATGTCAAAACTCCACTAAAACTACTTAGCACTCAATATAAATATAACAAATTTGTCGAATATTAGAACCACATAGATACTAAAGCCCGGGTCTTTAATACCAATGAATACCGCAACTCCAAAGTAACTGAGTAACAAAACTAAATTGTTATTGTACAACAAACTGTACAATTATTGGATACCAAACACAACAACTGCTGAGGGTCAAAACGTCACTTATGCTGGGTATCAAAGTGTCAGTGCTAGTTTCCAAACTACTTACCACTATTTGGGACCGTGAGTGCGCTTTAAGAATTATGATAAAATACCACTACTTAATCAGATAAGAGTAGCTCAAGAGTTGGCGGTGAGTAGTGATAACAAGCGGCCTTCCCTTTAGTTTCATAACGAGGGGCAGATATGCGCAGGTAGCCGCTTTGCATGAAAATTCTGAAACAAACTAACTAATTAATATTCAATAACAATGGAGTTTTTATACTCCTTTAAGAATGATGATAAACTCGTGAGTGCGCTTTAAGAATGATGATAAACTACCACTATTTGGGACCGTGAGTGCTCTATAAGAATTATGATAAAATACTACTATTTGGAGCCGTGAGTGCGCTATGATAATGATGATAAAATACCACTATTTGGGGCCGTGAGTGCGGGCGATCAAACCCCAAGTTTTAGTGTTATTAACCCTAAAGCTTACCTCTGAACCAGCGGAGGAAACTTTATAAGAAAGGATACGTACACGAATACTTTCTGGAATGTTTGTTATCGGTTTCTTTCATGTTTGGTGATATATCATTCATGTATTTAGTTGACTTCTTTTTCTTCTTGGCATCCAGTAACGGTGGAGTCACAGTATAACGTAGTTGTGTAGTTTGGTTATTTTGTTGTTGTTGAGTTTTGATATTCAATATTTTGGGATATCTATGGGTGTGAGGTTGTAGTTAGCGTGACGGATTATGAATCAGAGGGTCGTTTACGTAAAAATGCACTCCGCACTTTGGGGGCCCGTGAGTGCGCTATAAGAATGATGATAAAATACTACTATTTGGAGCCGTGAGTGCGCTATGATAATGATGATAAAATACCACTATTTTGGGGCTGCGGACACATCTCGGATAGCCCATTGTGTAACTTTGCGCTAAAGCAAACACACCAATTCTTGAAAAGTAATTGTCAGCTTCTAGATTCTTATCAAAACAATAAAACTGTAACAATCACTTTCAGAAAACTATATACAGTTTTTAGGGCCCGTTGAAGGACCTCGTCAAGTATTACTCTACGTGATTTGTTTCGTTTCGCCTATTCGCACAAAACTATACAAGGACTACCCGCACTCTTGGACTACTTTAATGAAATAATGGGATTTAACTATACTTCTTATAACGCACCCACGGCTTCAAAGTGCGGAGCGAGATTTTGAGGCAATGGGACGCGAACCATGGATCCTCGGATGTACAGACCGTCACTAATCCACATCTGGCTCTTCTCTAACAGTCCTGAAAGAATTGGAGGAGCACGTAAGTTTACTAAACGATATGTGGTGGACAGAGCACAGATAGCCCATTGTGTAGCTTTGTGTTTAACTTCACACAAACAAACAAACAAACAAAGATATTTTCATTG
>NW_013805634.1:0-526 GCF_000517525.1 Limulus polyphemus | reverse complement strand
AAAAAAAAATCAAGCAAAAGAATAAATTATAAACGAGTTATGAATGTATGACTTACAACTGAAATACAACAATATAACTATCTGAATGTGTACAATTTTGTGGAAGCTTTAAATCATGATCTTGGATCTTGCAGAATATGATTTAAAGCTGCGTCACAAAACTTTTGTTTCCTAATGGCCACTTGATAAAGAGAGCTGTGATATACCTATAAGCTATTTATACTGTATTATAAAGATGTATTGTTAAACGAGTTAAGTTGTATACATGCAACTACCTTAAACCTAAAATTTTATTTTATATATATTGTTACGTCTCCGTTCGTTAGTTAATTTTCCGTAAAAATTCTTTCCGAAGAAACTTTACCGATAGAAGTTCTTTCTTAAATAAAACTGGTTTATTCTTCCTGAATATATCTTTGTGATACACTTAATTTCAACAGTCGCGCTATAACAAACGCTATAATTGTCAACGAACGTCTCACGTGCTCGACTCAACACTACTCAGTTCAATTACACATATTGTTCC
>NW_013805633.1:0-525 GCF_000517525.1 Limulus polyphemus | reverse complement strand
GCGATAAATTCAACGATGAATAAACAGCACGCACTTCACTTGTTTTCAAAATAATATATATGTATTCAGAACAAGTTAAGGTATGTACTATAAATTCTTCAACACTATAGATATTATGACCATATCATAAATACTATATATGTAGTTCTCTCCTCCTTGTCAAAAGTCTACTTGGGCCTATTCAATTGTTACGTCTCCGTTTGTTAATTAACTTTCCGTAACTTCGTTCCGACGAAACTTAAGCGACACAAGTCCTTTCTCAATAAAACTGGTTTATTATTTCCGAATATAACTTTACCGATACACTCAACTTCAACAATCGCGCTAAACAAACGCTGTAACGTCTCTCGTGCTCTCTGACTGCAGTTCAATTTCTCACTGTCTATACACACCTTACCGCGACACGTTGTCCCCTCTTATATATACCCGACTACCCTATCTAGTAAATACTAGAGCATTCCTGAAAGAACAAGATAGTTCTAGAAACTAGAGGGCGCCACACCAGTCACGTGACCTCGATGACGC
>NW_013805632.1:0-525 GCF_000517525.1 Limulus polyphemus | reverse complement strand
GGTGCTGCATATGCCTCAGGCCACTTGGTGAAATAATCCATCACCACACAAATGTATTTGTTAACAGCACGAGTTTGGGGCAGAGGACCGGCAATGTCGACGGCTACTCTTTCCATTGGTGCACCAACTTGATATAACTTCATTGGAGCACGTCTCTTATGTTTGGGTCCCCTTTTAGCACAACATGTACTGCATGTTCTGCGCCATTCTTCCACATCTTGTCTCATACCTATCCAGTAAAATCTGTGTCGTAGGTGACTCAATGTTTTCATAACTCCAAGATGTCCTCCTGTTAAAGTATCATGGGATTGACGCAGCACAACTTCCCGTAACTTTCTCGGTATAACCGTTTGCCATCTGCAGTTTCCCATCTCCGGAGAAGAATACCATCTTCAAGCTTCAACTGGTCCCATTGTGTCCAATGGTTCTTTGTCACAGGGCTTAGACTAGACACCTTCTCCCAAGCAGGGCGCAAAACACTTGCTTTTAGAAAATCAATTTATGGCTTCAAATCTTGGTCTTTCT
>NW_013805631.1:0-526 GCF_000517525.1 Limulus polyphemus | reverse complement strand
CCTTAGAAGTGAAACTAAGTATGTAGGAACTCAATTAAATGTAAAGATTCCAGAGTTACAGGAACTATTAACTAAAAAATATATATACAATTAATTCAGAATATAAATGTAGAAACAGATATTAAATATTTGACAGATATACTAAAAGACACTAAACACTTACCTCCTAGAAAGTAAGGATTTCCAATAGCATGTAGACTGATTGCGAGCTTCAGCTGAAAGATAGAGGTTAGAAAATTGGAAATTATCTAATTCAATATTGGTAACCTTATGCTTAGTAGTAGTACTAGTAAGCATAACGTTATATATCAAAAAAGACAAATTAGCTTTATTAAAGTTAATGACATTAGATGGGCTATGTAAAGCTATGTATTACAAAAAGTTGTATCGAGAAAAAATAAACTAGTTTTAATCAAGAAGGGACTTCTATAGCTGAAGTTCCTCGGAAAGAATTTTTACCGGAAATTATCAAACAAGCAGATACGTAACATTATGTTTAACTAAGAGAAGTGTATCTATGTGTATT
>NW_013805630.1:0-526 GCF_000517525.1 Limulus polyphemus | reverse complement strand
AAAACCAACAATAGAGTCATAGTCACCTATATTGACAACCTAATAGCAACACTCCAGTCTTAGTCACCTCTAGAGACAATACCAACAATAGAATCCTGGTCACCTCTAGACAATACCAACAATCGAGTCCTAGTCACATCTAGACAATACCAACAATTGAGACCTAGTCACCTCTAGACAATACCAACAATAGAGTCCCAGTCCTGTTTAGTGACAAATTAATAGCAACACTCGAGTACAAGTCACCTCGAGAGACAATACCAATAATTGAGTCATGGTTACATCTATTGATAACTTAATAGCAACACTCCAGTCCTAGTCACCACTAGAGACAATACCAATAATCGAGTCCTAGTCACCTCTAGACAATACCAACAAGCGAGTCCTAGTCACCTTTAGTGACAACTTAATAGCAACACTCGAGTCCTAGTCACCTCTAGAGACAACTTAATAGCAGCACTCGAGTCCTAGTCACCTTTGTGACAACTTAATAGCAACAGTCGAGTCCTAGTCACCTCTAGAGACA
>NW_013805629.1:0-526 GCF_000517525.1 Limulus polyphemus | reverse complement strand
TAAACATTTTGCAGGTGGAGGGTATGAAACAAAATATTTTTTTAGGTTTATATATACATTTGAATAACTCAAAAAATCTTAAATTACTACGCTACCATAGTATTCAACTATAATTTATCAAGCTTAGTAACTAAGATGTATTTTGCTCTGAAAAATATGAAATTTCGAGCAGACTAAAGACACAACTTCAAAGAAATCTTGGTTCAAAATAAAGATATGGCGCTAGTCAAGTTAGAACGGCTAAGAAAACCACTAGGGGGACATTCTGAGCTTCCAACTGGTTATTCAAGTAAATATATATAAGGGAGCATTTCCAAAAATGGAAAGAAGTGAGCGGGGTGCCACTGTGTTTGATTTATTACATGAGCAATATCTTAGCAAATAGAAACGATAAGACCTTCTTATTTTATAATCTAGCTTGTCAATATCTGTAATTTGAGTTTCCAACTCGTGCGAAACTGTAGACTTAGTATTCTGACATCACAAACATCTAATTTGAACTAGTATTGCATTCAACATACCACGT
>NW_013805628.1:0-823 GCF_000517525.1 Limulus polyphemus | reverse complement strand
GTTATCACGGTCAAAGACATTTCAGTTGGAACGAAGTGAACAACGAAACAAATGACGCTGCTGAAGACGTGTACCTGAAAAAGCCACTGTCGAAGAGGAAACTCTACCAGGTTTTGAGAAGGAAAACTGTGAAGCCGTTAATGAAGTTACTACTACTGATGTGACTGTTACCAATAATGGGACATTTCCTGATGGAGCAGATGAACCACACGTGAAGCAGAAGCCAATGAAACAGAGACCAGTACGGAAGAAGATACGTTCTGTAAAATTAAGATACTTTGTTGTATTTTAATTTTGTTTGTCAATTCTGTACATTTAATCAAGTTATTGTTAATTATCTATTGGTTTAATGTAAGTGGCTATAGTTTGGGACGAAGAATACTAAGGAAGGGGCGGTGTTACGACAGCGGAAGTCACGCGACGCTGCGAGCATGCGCGCTGGAGTTTCTGGAAAGATCGTGACTTAGCGGGCAACCTCACGAATGTACCAGCGTTTGCTAGACGCCCAGTGTTTTAGTATATAAGCTAAAGATAGATTGTAGATAGAGATAATTGAGTTAAGCGAGCAGGAGGAACCGTAAATAAAGTGTGTGAATCGCTGTGAATTATAGCGTGTGTTTATAAGTTTCTCGGAAAGAATTTTTAAGGGAAATTATCAGACAAGCAGATACGTAACAATAGGTTTCGTTGTCTTCATGGTGAGATGTTACATGTGACACTTACATATTACATTGTCAATGGATGTGGGCAAACTTTGCCAGAGAGAAACGTTAGCTAATAGTCTGATTTGTTTTGTTTGGAAATTAAACACAAAGCTACACAA
>NW_013805627.1:0-1353 GCF_000517525.1 Limulus polyphemus | reverse complement strand
AAAAACATTTTCTACCCAGAACAGAAAGTCTCAAAATGAATAGGAGAACAGTACTTGTTTCTATAAATGAAACATTAAGAAACTTTCTAATTGACCAGGTTTGTTACCTTTTTGGTTCTTCATGTTCAGAGAATGTGCTGTTGTCAGTTATTTCTGTAAATGTGATTATCCTGAACAGTAACAGCCTATACAACCCAAATATCCAGTCATTTAATTTAACATACTGAAGTCAGTAATGAAACAGCCTCTAATAATACCTAAACTTTATAAATAATAAATAGATAAACATTTTAGTTTAGTATATATCTTAGGTTGTGTAAATATTCATTTACCACATACTGAACATTTAAACAGGAACTATAAAGTATTCATGTTAATTAACATGTTAAAATAGACAAATCGTTAAAAGATAATCCAGAAAGGCACTGGCTAAAAGTAGTGTTGGTTGGTGCTACAGTGTTCTATCATATTTGTACAGGCAGTTTTAGATGTTATCTACTAAAACCGTCTCTTGAATATGGTACGTGACCAACAGTTTATGTTTTTAATGTTAGCTTTTAAAATATTAAAGAAACGTTTACTTTGTTGCTATTTTATCACCTTACACATTAATTTACAGGTACAAATAACAAATGACAATTCCTGCTCCTCAATCTTCATCTGCCATCAAATAATTTATGTAATCAGCACAACAGTTTTAGATGGCTCAATGCTATTGGTGGAGAGTGGTCACATGATACGTACAGGTTCAGATATGGTGCAAAATTTATGGGGTATAACTGATATTCTCACTCAATATTCCCTATCTTCACGAGCACTGTATTATTTAGGGTTGTGTGTTCTAGTTCAGGGCTCTACCATTAGACCAACATTGGCTCCTTATGTGTTTTGTCAGGTAGTATGCACAATTGCCTAACAACTTCACTCTATGGTCCATTGTACTCATGATTACATGGACGATCCATTAAACCCATCTATGTTGCTTGTGGTCCTATGACTGAGGACTGGAAGAGGCACTATTCTTACCACACTCAACATCTTATTCATTTAGAGGTTTTCTTCAATTACAAGCTAAGTTGGGCCCAGCCTTCTCCTTTTCGTCTTCGGGACATGGAGCAAACAGTTACAATGGCCCTCACGTTACATTCTCTAACAGCTCAATAGGTTCTATTTTTGAGGATGTGAAAACTACTTGGAAACTCTCATTTCTATTTGTCAAGCTCATATGCATTCACTTCATTGGATGCTCGTCGATCGCAGAGCTTCTCCTTGGATCTCTTGGACTACCCTGCTACCTTTCCTTCTGTTGACCTCTCTTAGTGGCTTGACAGGAACCAGACCATGGTAGGAGTT
>NW_013805626.1:0-527 GCF_000517525.1 Limulus polyphemus | reverse complement strand
TCTTCTTGTTTCTTTTCTTTTTCCTCCACTGCTGTAATTTCTCTTCTCGTTCTTCTTGTTTCTTTTCTTTTTCCTCAAACGGCTGCTGTAATCTCTCTTCTTGTTTATTTTGTTGTTCGAGCTGCCACTGTTGCAGGTTTTCTTGCAACTGCTGTCGTCTCGCTTCTTGTTTATTTTATTGTTCGAGCTGCCACTGTTGCAGGTTTTCTTGCAACTGCTGTTGTCTCTCTTCTTGTTTCTTTTCTTGTTTATTCTCTCGTTCTTCTTGTTTCTTTTCGTTTTCCTCCAACAGCTGCTGTAATCTCTCTTCTTGTTTATTTTGTTGTTCAAGCTGCCATTGTTACAGGTTTTCTTGCAACTGTTGTTGTCTCTCTTCTTGTTTCTTTTGCTGTTATTGTATTGCTGCCATTAAGTCTGCTAGGCTGTAGTTTGATTTGCCGCTTCTCGTTTCCATTTTCTTTTTATCCCACTTTCTGACACCAATTTGTTACGTCTCCGTTTGTTAATTAACTTTCCGTAACTTCGTT
>NW_013805625.1:0-528 GCF_000517525.1 Limulus polyphemus | reverse complement strand
ATGTCAACTTTCAGCTGTAGTATCTATTTTAGGAAAAATTAAGAAAAAATACTTGGAAGTTCAGTTATCTCTCAATAGATGGAGAAACAAATAATAAGGAAAAATACTTGGAAGTTCACTTATCTCTCAATAGATGGAGAAACATATAATAAGGAAAATACTTGAAAGTTCAGTTATCTCTCAATAGATGGAGAAACAAATAATAAGGAAAAATACTTGGAATTTCAGTTACCTCTCAATAGATAGAGCAAAAAATTAAGAAAAATTACTTGTAAGTTCAGTTATATGTAAAGAGATGGAGGAAAACACTTGGAAGTTCAATTATCTCTCAATAGATGGAGAAACATATAATAAGGAAAATACTTGAAAGTTCAGTTATCTCTCAATAGATGGAGAAAACAATAATAAGGAAAATAACTTGGAATTTCAGTTACTTCTCAATAGATGGAGCAAAAAATTAAGAAAAACTACTTGTAAGTTCAGTTATATGTAAAGAGATGGAGAAAAATACTTGGAAATTCACTTATC
>NW_013805623.1:0-729 GCF_000517525.1 Limulus polyphemus | reverse complement strand
GCTTTGAACAGTGAAAAACACCTCGGTAACCGTCCTCAACCAACCTTTGAACAGTGTAAAACACCTCGGTAACCGCCCTCAACCAACCTTTGAACAGTGTAAAACATCTCGGTAACCGTCCTCAACCAACCTTTGAACAGTGTAAAATACCTCGGTAGCCGTCCTCAACCAACCTTTGAACAGCATAAAATACCTCGGTAGCCGCCTCAACCAACCTTTGAACAGTGTAAAACACCTCGGTAGCCGCCCTCAACCAACCTTTGAACAGTGTAAAACACCTCGGTAACCGCTATCAACCAACCTTTGAACAGAGTAAAACACCTCGGTAACCGTCCTCAACCAACCTTTGAACAGTGTAAAACACCTCGGTAACCGCCCTCAACCAACCTTTGAACAGTGTAAAACATCTCGGTAACCGCCATCAACCAATTTTTGAACAACGTAAAATACCTAAGTAGCCGCCCTCAACCAACCTTTGAACTTTGAACAGTGTAAAACATCTCGGTAACCGCCCTCAACCAACCCTTGAACAGTGTAAAACATCTCGGTAACCGTCCTCAACCAACCTTTGAACAGTGTAAAACATCTCGGTAACCGCCCTAAACCAACCTTTGAACTTTGAACAGTGTAAAACATCTCGGTAACCGTCCTCAACCAACCTTTGAACAGTGTAAAATACCTCGGTAGCCGTCCTCAACCAACCTTTGAATAGTGTAAAACACCTCGGTA
>NW_013805622.1:0-1142 GCF_000517525.1 Limulus polyphemus | reverse complement strand
CTAAACGTTCAGTCATGGTTAGTAGCCTACACGACCACTTAAGTTTAATAATGGATGAGTTATTTTTAATTAGTAGACGTTCAGTCATGGTTAGCAGCCTTTACGACCACCTAAGTTTAATTATGTAGGAGTTATATTTAATTACTAGACGTTTAGTCATGGTTAGTATCATATACGACCACCTAAGTTTAATTATGGATAAGTTATTTTTAATTACTAGACGTCCAGTCATGGTTAGCAGCCTATATGACCACCTAAGTTTAATTATGTAGGAGTTACTTTTAATTACAAAACGTTCTGTCATGGTTAGTAGCCTACACGACCACCTAAGTTTAATCATGGATGAGTTATTTTTAATTACTAAACGTTCAGTAATGGTTAGTAGCCTACACGACCACCTAAGTTTAATTACGGATGAGTTGTTTTTAATTACTAGACGTTCAGTCATGGTTAGTATCCTACACGACCACCTAAGTTTAATTATGGATGAGTTGTTTTTAATTACAAAACGTTCAGTCATGGTTAGTATCCTATACGACCACCTAAGTTTAATTATGTAGGAGTTGTTTTTAATTACTAGACGTTTAGTCATGGTTAGTATCCTATACGACCACCTAAGTTTAATTGTGTAGGAGTTGTTTTTAATTACTAAACGTTTAGTCATGGTTAGTATCCTATACGACCACCTAAATTTAATTATGGATAAGTTATTTTTAATCACTAGACGTTCAGTCATGGTTAGCAGCCTATACGACAACCTAAGTTTAATTATGTAGGAGTTACTTTTAATTACTAAACGTTCAGTCATGGTTAGTAGCCTACACGACCACTTAAGTTTAATAATGGATGAGTTAGTTTTAATTACTAAACGTTCAGTAATGGTTAGTATCCTATACGACCACCTAAGTTTAATTACGGATGAGTTATTTTTAATTACTAGACGTTCAGTCATGGTTAGTATCCTATACGATCACCTACGTTTTATTATGTAGGAGTTACTTTTAATTACTAAACGTTCAGCCGTGGTTAGTATCCTATACGACCACCTAAGTTTAATTATGTAGGAGTTATTTTTAATTACTAGACGTTTAGTCATGGTTAGTATCCTATACGACCACCTAAGTTTAATTACGGATGAGTTG
>NW_013805621.1:0-524 GCF_000517525.1 Limulus polyphemus | reverse complement strand
AGTACTGGAAGGTCTACAATGGAAGATAGCCCTAGTGTATCTGGATGATGTCATTGTATTTGCAACAACGTTTGATGAGGAAATGTCCCAGCAAGAGGGAGTATTCAAGCGTTTGAAAGCATCAAACCTCAAACTCTATCCCAAGAAATGCCACATGTTCCAGAAATAGGTGCTTTATTTGGGTCACATTGTAAGTGGGCACGTTGTGCAAACTGAACCTGACAAGGTGAAAGCAGTGCCTGATTGGCCAACACCAAACAATGTGGGAGAGTTAAGAAGTTTCTTGGGACTCTGTACCTATTACCAGAAGTTTGTGAAGGATTTTGCAACTATAGCTGCTCCACTACATGATTTAACAAAAAATGGCCAGAAGTTCGAATGGACGATTTTTTGCCAGCATGCTTTTAAGACATTGAAAGAAAAATTGGCCTCAGCTCCATGTGGTGGCCTACTTCAGTAGAGTCCTGAGTCGACCAGAGAGGAACTATTGTGTAACCTGGAGGGAACTCCTTGCTATAGTAAAG
>NW_013805620.1:0-526 GCF_000517525.1 Limulus polyphemus | reverse complement strand
CATATAGCAGGATTAGTTCTTTGGTATACAGTATATAATGTATAGTAGTATCAGTTCTTTGGTATACAATGTATAGTGTAGAGTAGGATTAGTTTTTTGGTATACAGTATAGCAGGAATAGTTCTTTGGTATACAGTATATAATGATTAGTTCTTTGGTATACAGTATATAATGATTAGTTCTTTGATATACAGTATATAATGTAGAGTAGGGTTAGTTCTTTCGTATACACTATATAATGTAGAGTAGGATTAGTTCTTTGGTATACAGTATATAACATATAGCAGAATTAGTTCTTTGGTATACAGTATATAATGTATAGTACTATTAGTTCTTTGGTATACAATATATAGTGTAGAGTAGGATTAGTTCTTTGGTATACAGTATAGCAGGAATAGTTCTTTGGTATACAGTATATAATGATTAGTTCTTTGTATACCGTATATAATGATTAGTTCATTGGTATACAGTATATAATGATTAGTTCTTTGATATACAGTATATAATAATTAGTTCTTTGTATATA
>NW_013805619.1:0-522 GCF_000517525.1 Limulus polyphemus | reverse complement strand
CTCTAAATCTGAGTAGACATTTAAGGAAGGGGCATTGTTGGGTGTGTGTGCCACGAGGTAGAGCCAGTCAATGTTAAGGCAAGAAATGCAACCATAAAGAAAGGACATCCTCTCCCTGAACATTTAACTGACCTCTATAAGAAGAGTACAGTCCATTTGTCATCACCACAGGCTCTTCAGGTTAGGGAACGTTTAGCGAATTATGCAGACGTCTTTTCGAAAGGAGATCATGACCTTGGCTACACAGACCATGTAGAGCACAGAATAAACATAGGCACTCACCGTCCATTAAAGATCCCTCCAAGGACAATAGCTCCAGCAAAGTGACAAGAGATGGAGAAGGTCATGGATGGTCTAATTAAGGAAGGGATAGTCGAGAAATCAGATAGTCCCTGGTCAGCTTCTGTCTTGTTAGTCCAGGAGAAGGATGGGACCTAACATTGACGTGTGGACTTCAGGGCTCTTAAGAGTATAACAAAAAAGACTCATACCGACTGCCAAGAATTGATGATACTCTTGATG
>NW_013805618.1:0-526 GCF_000517525.1 Limulus polyphemus | reverse complement strand
GTTTTTATTCGCCAGCTACTGTAACAAGACACATAAACCTTTGTAACAACATATGACCGACTGTCTAGTGGTATCAGATAAAATTAAATAAAGTTGTTTTATACATTTCCTCGTGCATTGATTTCACTAAAAGAGATAACGTCGTTCTCTAACACCAGAAGAGGAATTACCGTAGTTGTCCTATATATCTATACTTCTACTGCTTTACCAACAGTTACTACAGTTGTCCTATATATCGATACTTCTACTGCTTTACCAGCAATTACTACAGTTGTCCTATATACATATACTTCTACTGCTTTACCAACAATTACTACAGTTGTTCTATATACCTATACTTGTACTGCTTTACCAACAATTAATACAGTTGTCCTATATACATATACTTCTACTGCTTTACCAACAATTACTACAGTTGTCCTATATACCTATACTTGTACTGTTTTACCAACAATTACTACAGTTGTCCTATATACCTATACTTCTACTCCTTTACCAACAATTACTACAGTTGTCCTATACACCC
>NW_013805617.1:0-523 GCF_000517525.1 Limulus polyphemus | reverse complement strand
CAACGAGCTTGAAAGGACAACCACTGGAAATACTTGGACAGTTGTCAGCAGATGACAGGCACAACTATAGACCACTGGTAGTGGCTCTAGAACTCAGGTATGGAACCCAAAATCAGTCTGAAGTCTACAGGGCTAGGTTTAGGACGAGAGTCCGTGCTAAAGGGGGAGCCTGCAAGAGCTGGCACAGGATTTGGAAAGTATGGCACACAAAGCTTACCCAACTGCACCACCCGATCTCCTCAAGTTGTTGCTGAGGGATCAGTTCGTAGATGCCTTGAACAGTCCACAACTGAAGATACAAGTAAAGAAAGCACACCCCTCTACTATGCAGGATGCAATGGCCAAAGCTCTTGAATTTGAATCCTACATTAAGTCCAGCACAGAAGTACCAAGGTTGGTACAGTCATCAGGATTCAAGGCCAGTAAAGGTCAGCTTTCAGAGAAGTTTGAGGGACTTTGCTGGCACTGTAACTAACCTGGGCACAAGAAAGCTCAATGCTGGCAACTTCAACACAGGGAAGAT
>NW_013805616.1:0-526 GCF_000517525.1 Limulus polyphemus | reverse complement strand
AGCCTTACTTGGTACAACTACTCCATGAACACTTAGGTGTAACTCTAGTTACCGAATGTGTAACCCCATAGTCATCGTTAGCGTTATTTGGTACAACAACTCCATGAACACCTAGGTATAATTACCGAAATTACAACCACCATACTCATCTTTAGCCTTACTTGGAACAATTACTTCATAAACACCAAGGTGTAACCAGAGTTACAGAATTTATAACCACCACACTCATTTTAGCCTTACTTGGTACAACTACTCCATAAATACCTAGGTGTAACTATAGTTACCGAATTTATATCCAACATACTCACTTTAGCCTTACATGGTACAAATACTCCATAAACACCTAGGATTAACTATAGTCACCGAATTTATAACCACCATACTCATTTTTAGCCTTACTTGGTACAACTACTCCATAAACACCTCTGTGTAACTATAGTTGCCGAATTTAAACCATCATACTCATCTTTAGCATTACTTGGTACAACTACTCCATAAAACCTAGGTGTAACTCTAATTACAGAAT
>NW_013805615.1:0-526 GCF_000517525.1 Limulus polyphemus | reverse complement strand
AGTATCTTTTAAAAGAACATGAAAGAATACATAGTGGGGAGAAACCTTACAGTTATATAGTGTGTGGAAAACAGTTTAGACTGAAGAAGCAATTAAAAGTATATGAAAAAATACACACTGGGGGAAAACCTTACAGTTGTACAGTGTGTGAAAAACGGTTTAGAGAAAAGGATCTTTTAAAAGTAGATGAAAGAATACACACTGGGGTGAAACCTTACAGTTGTACAGTGTGTGAAAAACGGTTTAGAGAAAAGGATCTTTTAAAAGTAGATGAAAGAATACACACTGGGGTGAAACCTTACAGTTGTACAGTGTGTGAAAAACGGTTTAGAGAAAAGGATCTTTTAAAAGTAGATGAAAGAATACACACTGGGGTGAAACCTTACAGTTGTACAGATTGCACAAACAGTTTGTAACAAAGAGTGCTTTAAAAATACATGAAAGTACACACTGACAGAAACTGTATTATCTGCTTGGGAAAAAAGGAGAATCCTTATAGTTGTACAATGTGTGAAAAAGACTGAAT
>NW_013805614.1:0-527 GCF_000517525.1 Limulus polyphemus | reverse complement strand
TGCCCCCACGGCTGAAAGGGCAAACATGTTTGGTGCGACAGGGATTCGAACCCGCGACCCTCAGATTGCGAGTCGAGTGCCTTAACCACCTGGCCATGCCGGGCCAGTTAATTTGGTCGTTTCCATTTTAGTCTATGAAGCCTGGTCAGTTTTAACTTGGTCATTTTTACTTCTCTGACAAATTTCACACAGACTCTTCATTCCTCTGACCGTACATGGATTTCAACGAGGAATAAAATCAGACTTCAGCAATACCCGAACTTGTCATAGGCTGCTGCTTTCGAGGCTCTTTTGTTTTTACAACACCAGGGCTCAAGGTTACTGTTTTCGAGGCTATTTCTGTTCAATATCAAGACTACTGTTTTCGAGGCTTTTTTTATCCAATACCTTAGCTTAAGGCTGTTGTTTTCGGGGCTTTTTTTTTTTACAACACCAGAGCTTAAGGCTGCTGTATTTGAGTTTTTTTACAACACCAGAGCTTAAGGCTGCTGTATTTGAGGGTTTTTCTTACAACACCAGAGCTTAAG
>NW_013805613.1:0-526 GCF_000517525.1 Limulus polyphemus | reverse complement strand
AACTAAATACAGCAAAAACGGCGCACAATACAGCCACATTTGTAATGAAATGGGAATAGAAATGAGAATAGAAACAAAATAAAACAAGTTTTGTTAAAATCGGGCCACGGGTTACCGAGTTAGCTCCGTTTTTCGGGTCACTTTTCGTACATTCCCTTATTATAAAACTTTTCCAACTGATGAATCACTTTAAAATATCTTCTATGCAACAATAAATGCACAACAGAAATTAAATGATGAGATGAAAATGTGTTATAACGGCGCGTAGAAAGAACAACAATATAATTGACCTACAATATTATTGACTATTTGCAAATAGTAACTATGGAGACGAGGTAATAAAATAAAAATCAAGTCGAGAACAAGAACAAAATTTTATAAACGAAAACCTCTCGCCGAGCTTTGGCTATTATATTAGTTCCCTGTCAATGTTCTCATCTTCATTAAAAGGCGTAAGATGATAAAAACAAGATCTTGAAGAATCTTTCTATATACTACCAAAACTCTGAGATTCTTTGTTTGTGTG
>NW_013805612.1:0-527 GCF_000517525.1 Limulus polyphemus | reverse complement strand
TTGTTTGATGTACAAACGTTGTTATAAGAAATAAAACATTTATATTACTTAAGTTAAAGTCCAAAGAAAGCAACACTAAAAAGGCTAAAGTCATGTTTACGAATAAATAAAGTTTTTAGGTTTTAGTTTTTTTTTCATGGAAATATTACCTAATCTAAAGTGTGTAAAATAGTTTTATAAGGTTATGTGTCATACACATTGTTGTTTTATTAAATTCATGGAATTTGGAAATAGCTATTTCTTTGTGCTGATTTCATTGATTGTAGATAAACACAAAGCTACAGTATGGACTATCTGCCTTGTGCCCTCTACGTTTACCCAAACCCGGTTTCTAGCCTTATACTTCCGTAGAGTTATAGAAGTTACTTAGGGGGTGTAAAGTTATTCAACGTCATCAATGTAGTATTAAATTATTTCATAAACCAACTTAATTTTTCATTAACGAGTAAACTTTCAATATTTTTTCAGGCTTTTTTACAATGATGAAATTACAGAAAGTGTTCCGGTTTTGTTTCTGATAATGGCAA
>NW_013805611.1:0-564 GCF_000517525.1 Limulus polyphemus | reverse complement strand
ATTGACATTGCTGGTCCTTTGCCCCAAACTCATGCTGGAAACAGGTACATTTGTGTGGTGATGGATTATTTCACCAAGTGGCCTGAGGCAGATGTAATATCAAATCAGGAAGCCACAACTGTAGCTTCAGCTATTAGTGATTTTTTCTTCAGGTTTGGTATACCATAGGAACTGCATTCAGATCAACTTTGAATCAGCTGTGTTCCATGAAAGCTGCAAGTTGTTTGATATACGAAAGATCAGAACAACGCCACTTCACCCACAGTCTGATGGGATGATAGAAAAGTACAATTGGACACTTGGGCAGGAATTGGCAAAGTTTTGTAATAGCCGCCAAGATGACAGGGATGTCTTACTCCCTTCAATATTGATGGCCTATAGAATAGCAGAGCATGAAACCACTGGATACACTCCAGCAAAGTTGATGTTTGGTCGGGAACTTTGGTTACCAATGGATCTGTTAACAGGACTCCCACCTTACGAAGAGTTGCATGAAAATGTATTAGAGCTTGTGAAAGTGTTATCGGAAAGGATGGATGATATTCATCATCAAGTGCATTCAGA
>NW_013805610.1:0-742 GCF_000517525.1 Limulus polyphemus | reverse complement strand
ACGGCCAATCAAAGAATGCATTACACCTTTTTGTCACATATTTTCTTTTCAATTTCACCTCTGGTGGGAAAAAAAGAAATCTTTCACACGCATATATAAAATTATTAAACAGTTGGTCCACTGTATAATATCGAATAATGAATTCGACCAAATGTAATAATATTATTCATATACCTAAGGCCTAGAGAAAAAAAATTCTTTGTTTACGGTTACCCGACCAACCCTACGTAAAAATGCCCGATTCTAAAGTTTTTTCAACGCTCTCCCCCAAATCATCTCCCGACCCACCCTAATGAAAAACGCCCTTCGATTATTTTTTATATTTTCATTAAATTATTGCACCAATCTGCTATCATATTGTGCAGTGTGAAAGTCATTAGAAACCACGTCTCTGATTCGTTAGTTGGTGTGGTGTGTCAACGTTCTCAGCCAACAATAGCCGAGCTTCCATTAGGGCAATGTCAAACATTTCATCACAGTGACTAGAATATTGGCTGTCGTCTTTAACACACGGCCACATTACCCCAAAAAAAAAGATAGTGTCACAGTTTATTGGAACAGTCAAATACGTGTGCGAATCATAAAATCCCAAACTAGATTCGAATTATTATGAGCAGACATCAATATATATGTTGATCTGGGTGAAGTTTCAATGAACATTGGGATAAACCAATTAGTAGTCATGTTAGGTGTCAAATCAATTGAATTTCACTGTAGATCTAAATCAAAAGCCCCCCCCCCT
>NW_013805609.1:0-665 GCF_000517525.1 Limulus polyphemus | reverse complement strand
TCCATGTTGCCCCATCTAGTTATTGTGGTTAATTATATTATATTATCACATCATTTCAGTCCACGTTACCATATCTATTTATTGAGTTTAAGTATATTATATTAACATGTCATTACAGTCCACGTTGCCACATCTAGTTATTGTGGATAAGTATATTATATAAACATGTCATTACAGTCCACGTTGCCACATCTTGTTATTGAAGTTAAATATATTATATAAACACGTCATTACAGTCCACGTTGCAACATCTAGTTATTGTGGTTAAGTATATTATATTAACATGTCATTACAGTCCATGTTGCCACATCTAGTTATTGTGGTTAAGTATATTATATTAACATGTGATTATAGTCCACGTTGCCATTCTAGTTATTGATGTTAAGTATATTATATAAACATGTCATTAGATTTCACATTTCTAC
This sequence comes from Limulus polyphemus, assembly GCF_000517525.1. Lineage (NCBI taxonomy): Eukaryota > Metazoa > Arthropoda > Merostomata > Xiphosura > Limulidae > Limulus > Limulus polyphemus. The sequence goes on along the minus strand of NW_013805609.1, from coordinate 240 downwards.
ATCTAGTTATTGAGGTTAAGTACATTGTATTAACATGTCATTAAAGTTCACATTTCCACATCTAGTTTTTGAGGTTAAGTATATTATATAAACATGTCATTACAGTCCACGTTGCCACATTTAGTTATTGAAGTTAAATATATTATATAAACACGTCATTACAGTCCACGTTGCAATATCTAGTTATTGAGGTTAAGTATATTATATTAACAGGTCAATACAGTCTACGTTACCACATCT
>NW_013805608.1:0-523 GCF_000517525.1 Limulus polyphemus | reverse complement strand
AAGCAAGAAATACAAATGTAAAGAAAGAACATACACTTCCAGAACATTTAACTGACCTCTATAAGAAAAGCATAGTCCATTTGGCATAATCACAGGCTCTTCAGGTAAAAGAACCTTTGGCAAATTATGTAGACGTCTTTTCGAAAGGAGATCATGACCTCGGTTGCACAGACCTTCTGGAGCACAGAATAAACACAGGCGATCACCGTACAATAAAGACCCCTTCGAGGAGAATAGCTCTGGCAAAGCGACAAGAGATGGAGAAGGTCATGGATGGTCTAATTAAGGAAGGGATAGTCGAGAAATCAGATAGTTCCTGGTCAGCTCCCGTCGTCAAGAAGGATGGGACCCAACGTTGCTGTGTGGACTTCAGGGCTCTTAACAGTATAACCGAAAAAGACTCGTACCCACTGCCAAAAATTGATGATACTCTTGATGCCATAAGTGGAGCCAGGTGGTTTTCAACTCTGGACTTAAAGTCAGGTTTACATCAAGTAAAAATGGCTGAAGCAGATAAACCTAA
>NW_013805607.1:0-526 GCF_000517525.1 Limulus polyphemus | reverse complement strand
GAGGCAAACCGTGATTAAAAGAAAGGATGCCATTATTTATCTGCCACCTGAACAGTTACGTTCACAGCTGGGGTTAACTTACACGTTACATCTAATTTTGTTATTAAATATTCTGTGTCACATTAAATGTTTGCTCTTTATTGATGTGGTTTTGTTCATATTTTCAGATACCAACGCTAGTGGATCTTCCGGTTGGAAAGAACCTTCAAGACCACGTTTATCCAGCAGCCCTGGCCTTTATTGTTGACCAACCGGTTACAGTTTTCTTACTGAGAGCCATTAAACCCTCAAACATCGTTAAATACTTCACGAAAGGAAAAGGTTGTACAACGAGCAACGATTCTAGGTTAAATCCTAAGTTGCTATGATTAGCATTTTAATCCAGTTCTTTGGAATAAGTTGTTTTGTTTTTTAATCAAACTACAGTGGTTATAGTGGTGGCTTTTAAAAAAATGAATGAGTGGCTAATTTTATACATTAATAATTCAAAAAATAGGAAGAATGGTGATTGTCATCAAAGTCCAAG
>NW_013805606.1:0-524 GCF_000517525.1 Limulus polyphemus | reverse complement strand
TGTTTGAAGTTAAGCACAAAGTTACACAATGAGGTATCTGTGCTCTGCCCACCACTGGGTTTCGTTGTAAGTCCGCAGACACACCGTTGTTCCACTGGGGGGGGGGGATTTTTTTGCGAACCAGTACAGATATGTGTGATATTCCCCCGCAGTTGAAAATGTCGATGCTTTACAAGAGTAACAGTTAATCTCTTATTATTGATGGTTGGTGATGAGGTACTTCTGATTGGTTGTCTTCCTTCTGGTCAGTAGTTCAAAATCAGGGACGGCGGCAGACAGTCTTAGTAGATTTATCATAAATACAAAAAAATACAAATTCTAGAAATATAATCTAAAGGGCCCGGCATGGCCAGGTTGTTAGGGCGCACGACTCGCAATCTGCGGGTCGCGGGTTCGAATCTCCGTCACACCAAAACATGCTCGCCCTTTCAGCCGTGGGGTCGTTATAATGTGACGGTCAATTCCACTATTCGTTGGTAAAAGAGTAGCCCAAGAGCTGGCGGTGGGTGGTGATGACTAGCTGC
>NW_013805605.1:0-1343 GCF_000517525.1 Limulus polyphemus | reverse complement strand
ATTTATAATACTGGTATTGAAACACAAGAGATGAACAAGAGTAAGATTTTATAATACTGGTATTGAAACTCATGAGCTAGACAAGAGTAAGATTTTATAATACTCGCATTGAAACTCATGAGCTGGACAAGAGTAAGATTTGATAATACTGGTATTGAAACTCATGAGCTACACAAGAGTAAGATTTGATAATACTGGTATTGAAACTCATGAGCTGGACAAGAGTACGATTTGATAATACTGGTATTGAAACACAAGAGATGAACAAGAGTAAGATTTGATAATACTGGTATTAAACTAATGAGCTGGACAAGAGGAAGATTTGATAATACTGGTATTGAAACTCAAAAGATGAACAAGAGTAAGATTTATGATGGTTAGAGACGGCTTGAATGGGTAACGAAGAAAAACTTTAATACAAATTTAACATAACAGGAAATGTACAACATTTCAACAAGGTTTTGTCATCATCATCAGGTTTGGTCATCAAGCGTAAGATTTGATAATACTGGTATTGAAACTCATGAGCTGGACAAGAGTAAGATTTGATAATACTGGTATTAAAACTCATGAGCTGGAGAAGATAAGATTTGATAATACTAATATTGGAACATCATGAGCTGGACAAGAGTAAGATTTGATAATACTGGTATTGAAACTCAAGTGATGAACAAAAGTAAGATTTGATAATACTGGTATTGAAACTCATGAGCTGGACAACACTAAGATTTTATAATACCGGTATTCAAATTCATGAGCTGGGCAAGAGTAAGATTTGATAATAATGGTATTGAAACTCATGAGCTGGACAAGAATAGGTTTTTTATAATACTGGTATTGAAACTCATGAGCTTGACAAGAGTAAGATTTGATAATACTGGTACTGAAATTCATGAGATGAGCAAGAGTAAGATTTGATAACACTGGTATTGGAACATCATAAGCTGGACAAGAGTAATATTTGATAATACTGGTATTGAAGCTCGAGAGATGAACGAAAGAAAGATTCAGTAATACCAGTATTGTAGCTCGAGAGATGAACGAAATAAAGATTCAGTAATACCAGTATTGAAACTCGAGAGATGAACAAGAGTAAGATTTGATAATACTGGTATTGAAACTCATGAGCTGGACAAGAGTAAGATTTGATAATACTGATATTGAAACTCAACAGATGTACAAGAGTAAGATTTGATAATACTGGTATTGAACCTCATGAACTGGATAAGAGTAAGATTTGATAATACTGGTATTGAAACTCATGAGCTGGACAAGAGAAAGATTTGATAATACTGGTATTCAAATTCATGAGCTGGACAAGAGTAAGATTTGATAATACTGGT
>NW_013805604.1:0-525 GCF_000517525.1 Limulus polyphemus | reverse complement strand
AGCAGGACGACAGTGAATATCATCCACCAACTCCAGTCCTCCTTTTAATAAAACAACAGGACGACGGTGAATATCATCCACTCACTCCAGTCCTCCTTTTAATAAAACAGCAGGACGACAGTGAATATCATCCACCAACTCCAGTCCTCCTTTTAATAAAACAACAGGACGACGGTGAATATCATCCACTCACTCCAGTCCTCCTTGTAATTAATAAAGATATCATTTAATAATATCTCTAACTCTTCCCATCGTTAGGTGCATTGTTATTTCATTACAGTTACATCCCGTTACAAAACAGATATTAATTCTCTTTGTTTCTCTTTGTTTTAAACGTAGTTCTTTATACATCATCCATTATGGTTTTAAACGTAGTTCTTAATACACTATCCATCATGGTTTTAAACGTAGTTCTTTACACACTATCCATCACGGTTTTAAACGTAGTTCTTTATACACTATCTATCTCGGTTTTAAACGTAGTTTTTTATACACTATCCATCACGGTTTTAAACGTAGTTTTTT
>NW_013805603.1:0-525 GCF_000517525.1 Limulus polyphemus | reverse complement strand
CTTTGATGTACAAGTTGTTCGGGTTTTTTCATCTAAAAAGCGACATTAATTTCTTGACGAACTTATATTAACTAATACACTCTTTGCTTACAGCTTCCAAAAACCTTTATCACAAAAGAAAACCGAAACCAAACTCTTTAAGAATTGTTCTTCTGCGATCCAGGGACACTACAAGGAATTTAAGGCAGACTTTCAGAGAGTATGAGAGATTTGTTGAAGCCTACCGAAGAGAATTATCACGTGAGCAGTGAGCTAGAAAGTGAGTTTATGCGCCCAAATAACGAGATATTCTCGTCCTGCAGAACTTGGGTGAATTCCACGAAAAAAACTATACAGATATACCATAACCATACTTTAAAGTGGGGCAAAGGTTGGGTCAAATAACGAGATATTCTCGTCCTGCAGAACTTGGGTGAATTCCACGAAAAAACTATACAGATATACCATAACCATACTTTAAAGTGGGGCAAAGGTTGAGCCAAATAACGAGATATTCTCGTCCTGCAGAACTTGGGTGAATTCCAC
>NW_013805602.1:0-526 GCF_000517525.1 Limulus polyphemus | reverse complement strand
ATCCACATGAAAATATTCCTTAGCCTTTCAAAGAAAAACGTTTTAAGTTTTGTAGCTTTTTATATTTGACTAGCATAACTCCCCCCAGTGGTACAGCGGTATGTCTGCGGATTTACAATACTAGAAACCGGTTTTCGATACCCGTGGAAGGCAGAGCACAGATAGCCCTTTGTGTAGCTTTGTGCTTATCTTCAAACAAACAAACAGACTAGCATAAAACACCCGTGCTCTGCTGAAAGTTTCAAAGGCCCCCTCGTGACTTACAGAGGCCTCAATGTACCAATCAACCTCATCCATTATCCACAATTACTACTATAACTACCGCAAGAGGGGTCGTTCGTATCCGAAAACAAACCCATTAGAACACCCGTCAATAGTTCCTGAGCACTTGTGCCGTGTTTGGTCCCGTTAATTTGTGAAAAGGGGTTTCAAACATGACGCTCGTGATACAGAAAGGTTAGTTTTCAAAAAAGCTCGGATTTTACCCTTCTTATTTTTGTCTTTATTTATTAAAACTATGTGTTTT
>NW_013805601.1:0-526 GCF_000517525.1 Limulus polyphemus | reverse complement strand
GTCATAAATTTAAAAAAAAGTAAATTTTGAAGGGATGCGACAAGAATTATGTGTTGTGAATTGGGCAGCTGAGTTATTTTGGAGACACTGATAAGATATGGAACTTATAAAAATATAATTTTTAATATTCCAGATAAACGTATTCCTTATAGAAAAAAGGAAGACTACAAGTAAAAAAACAGGTTGGCTCACAAAGAGTATAAGAGATAGAATTAAGAAAATAATATATAACAGATTGTTTTAATTATAATAAATACAATATAATGCATGTGAGTTATCATAATTTGCATTACAAGTATAATTTGGATTGTAATAAAGTTAGCAGTATTATGAAAGAAATTGATCTTGGTGTAATGGTTGATCAGTCTCTTAAACCATCCAATCAGTGTGCTGATGCTAGTGGTAGGGAAAATAAGATTTTAGGTTGTATATACAGAAATAATGAATACAAGTCTAAAGAGGTTATAATTTCATTGTATAGATCACTGGTTAGGCCACATTTGGAGTATTGTGCTCAGTCTTTGGC